>NC_091122.1:7570000-7800000 GCF_040183065.1 Periplaneta americana
TTTTGCGTCAGCATTCAAAACTGCCGCTTTTAATAATTAATTACATCCTGTCTACATTTCAGTCAGTGTTATCTCAGCAAATAAGAAATGGAACGTTGGTCAGGACGCGTTGCCGTGGTGACAGGGGCCAGTGCCGGTATAGGAGCAGCCATCGCCCAGGAACTGGTCAAGAAAGGACTCAAAGTCGTCGGACTGGCGAGAAGGGTGGAGAGAGTACAGGTGAGAAAGAGTTTATTGAGGTTTTCCTTATAAAAAGCTCAGAATTACTGAAAACCTTAGCCTGATTTATTTCTTCTATCTACTTACTTACTTATGGCTTTTAAGGAACCCGCAGGTTCATTGCCGCCCTCACATAAGCCCGCCACTGGTCACTATCCTGTGCAAGATTAATCTAGTCCCTATCATCAGATCCCACCTTCCTCAAATCCATTTTAATATTATCTTCCCATCTACATCCCGGCCTCCCCAAAGGTCTTTTTCCCTCCGGCCTCCCAACTAACACTCTACATGCATTTCCGGATTCGCCAATACGTGCTACATGCCCTGCCCATCTCCAAACATCTGGATTTAATATTCCTAATTATGTCAGGTAAAGAATACAATGCGTGCAGTTCTGTGTTGTGTAACTTTCTCCATTCTCCTGTAACTTCATCCCTCTTAGCCGAAAATATTTTCCTCAGCACCTTATTCTCAAATATCCTTAACCTATGTTCCTCTCTCAAACAGCGTATTCCGAATCTCACCGGACCGGTGGACATCAATGACGTCACGTTGCAGCGAAATAGGAACAAAACTGCTGGAAGGTTTGATGGCTGTCATGGCGGCTGTACAAGTTATTGTATGTGCTATGCTAGCAAGATTTTGCGAAATTTCCGTACTGCTATCTCGCTTAAAGAAAAGAGAGCATAAACAATTTATTTCTTGAACCGGTAGTAATAACTGGTCTGTTGACATGTTCGCTCATAAGCCATTAACATATTGTTTTTACGTTGTGCTCATTACAAACAATACAGCAGAACACACCGCCATGACACAACAGTGCAAGATGTCATTCATCTGCTAATTCCCGCCCTGTACAAGAACCAATCAGATTCACTGATGCGGCTGATGGAGACTGCCACCACCTCTGCAAGCTGATGGAACCGGTGCGACAACGCTGGAGCATCAGTGACGTCATAGCTGAAATTCGGAACACCGTGATGCCATCAGATTGCTCAGCGTTGATATTCGGAATAGTATGCTCATAGCTTTAGCTTGGAGAAAGTACTGGAGCATGAAATTTATTTTTTAAGACAACTTCCACAATTTGAACATCTAGAAACAAGCACTCGAACACTGTTTTATCTGGACTCCGATTTCAAACATGTTTACGGTTATTGTTGCCTTACCAATTCTAAAAAAAGGTACTGAAAGTTTTGGAAGTGCAGGTTTGCTCAAAATATGTAGTTAACAGCTCCGTATATTGTTAATCAATTTGTAAAATTTTTGGTGGACATTGTAACAATGTGGGATAATAAAACAAAGCTGTAAATGAAAATTTAACAAACAATTTACTGCTAGCAAAAAACCATCTGGCAGGTTTCTAATTTCAGTGACATTTTGCAGGAGCTCAATAATTCTTTAAAGTCAGCCCCAGGAAAGCTGTACCCCCTTAAGTGCGACGTCACCAAAGAGGAAGAAGTTAAGGAAGCATTCAAGTGGGTGAAGGATAACCTTGGAGGAACCGACATCCTGGTCAACAATGCTGGAATTGCCTCTGTCAGCACATTGGGAGGTATTAACACATAACGAAAAGATTTTCAAAAAAATTATCACTCATTATAATAAAAATATTCAAATTATGAAAATAAATTCAATGATCAATTTTAATAATTAACAATGAATACGAATTTATTTTAACACCGATTTGCTTGTATTATATTTACCACGATTTCGTAACCTAGCAACTACATAATATGGTTGACACGACCTAATTTCACACAATACGACTAGTTTTAACGTACGAGTACAATAAAATAATAATATTGTTGAAATTGGAGAAGGGACTAAAGAAGTGATGTCGCTATTAACAATTATTACAGGAAATGAAATTAAAAAGTAAATACGTTCGCAATATTACGTATTTTGTATACTGCCATAATTAAGTTCGTAATTATAGCTACTGTATATAGCCTAGAATATTACAATTCTAAATGCTTCACTCTTTTTTGCTTTTCTTTATGCTTTGAAAAAAAAATGATATTGCATTGTAGAAAATAGTCAAATATGGAGTACAATACTATAATGAACACTACGAACTAAAATAATAAATAACAATATTAATAATAATAATAATAATAATAATAATAATAATAATAATAATAATAATAATTTGTCTTGTGTAATTATATTATTTTCTTGCTGAGTTTGTACTTAATTATAAGATAAACTTGTTACAACAACACAATATGTAGCACATTCAATAATGTATCCTATCACAAAATGTTCTAAAACTTGGACACGTGCTTGGACAATGCCCTAAAGGCGAGCTGCTGATCAATTTTTTTTAGTAGGTTATTTTACGACGCTTTATCAACAGCTTAGGTTATTTTGCGTCTGAATGAGATGAAGGTGATAACGCCGGTGAAATGATTCCGGGGTCCACCACCGAAAGTTACCCAGCATTTGCTCATATTGGGTTGAGGGAAAACCCCGGAAAAAACCTCAACCAGGTAACTTGCCCCGATCGGGAATCGAACCCGGGCCACCTGGTTTCGCGGCTAGACGTGCTAACCGTTACTCCACAGGTTACCTGCTGATCAATGCTAGACATCATCGTGTACGACATGCTTTGGCGATATCGTTAAAAACTTTAAATTGGGAGATTCATGAGGAAGTACATTGTGTATCATCAGCAGACATCGGATTCTAGGGCAAATGCCTATTTTGTTTCTTTAGGAGAAAAGTAAAAATAATTATTAATATTTGTGTTTCATGGAAATTGAAAGGTATTCAAAGAGTTTTATAGTGCCCTAAAATGCCCTAAAACGGTTATTAGAGCCTAATTTGTTAATATTCGCCTAAAAATGCCTAACTCACTGTAGTTTCGCATTTTACTCTTACTTTTTATAATTTATACATGCATTCACTGCGAAATTTAAGGCATTTAAAAAGTGGAAAGTTCGCTTCACACCGGCCATGAAACCATTGATAAAGGAAACAAAATGTTTTGAATCTCACGACACTCGCAATAGATTTCACCGAATTTAACATGTTTGGAGGCATAAATGCCGACAAAGAACCAACCTTAGTTTTGAAGCAGGCAACAATCAGAACATGTGCTGCTACCGATTCAGAGATATACTATACTATAAAAATGACTGTTTTCGGTCTGAAACCGATTAGCTGTACTGCCCTTCAGAGTGTCATAAAATCACAATTTTTGGAGAAAGAGTGTTTTTGAAATATTTATGAAAAGTCGTAAAACTGCGAATTAGTAGGGTAAACCGTTACAAAATATTTAAAAGAATGGCCCTCCTAGTGTTAACACTACCAGGAAATGCAACAATAAGTGGAACTTTGTATTTTTGCGCCTGCTTTCAAAATGATTCCCAGTGACAAAAGGCAAAGGTTAACTGTGGAGAATTTAGAAAAAATTCTGGTGGTGTACTGTGCAGATAATTATAATAAAGTCTGAGCATGGAACTGAATTTCAATAACTTAAAATGAGTAATCTTGATATCAATAATCATTATTTCATTAGTTTCAATATATTAAATTTGTGCAGCTCTGTTTATAAATATAATATAGTATTCTTTTTTAATGTTTAAACATACTTTTTTGTGCGTATTTTAGTGTATAACTAAACATTTCAGTGAAAGAAATAAGTATGATACCTTGATGTGCCTAAAATGCCTATTTTCATTAAAATAGAGCCTAATTTTACAAATTTTGAGCTTATTTTAGGCGCCTAAAACTGCAATTTTTAGTGCCTAAAAATCCGATGTCTAATCATCAGATGGTTCCTTCAGACGGGCAGACATTATTGCTATCAACGGACGCTTAAAACGGGCTCTTGTTCTTGACCCTACTATCCATTTCGAAAGAAACCTAAATCAGGCCACCGAAGTTGATATTGAGAAGTAGTCCATATATGAACCTTGTCTGCCGTATCTTTCTCAAAAGTACAACGTCCCTCTTAAACAATGGTCTGTCATTGGTTTGCTGTTTGGCAGTAGAGGTTCTATTTCCAAATTCACATGGAATTATCTAAAGGAACTTCACATTCCTTTTGATTACGTAATGTCTGTACTTATAAATATTATCAAGGATTCTCTTCAAATATTACATCATCATCTGTATTTCAATTAATCCACTTATATTTGCCTTAAACAATTAACTTTCTTTTTTCTTTAATGTATCACATTATATTGTACATGTTTATTGTATTCAGGACCCTTGTGGTGACTCAAATTCTTTGAACTGATGTCTTATAATTTAGAATTTATATATACGTCTATAATGCCTCTCTCTATTTAAAAGTTTGCCCATCAATAACTTCCCAACAGTTACATTTCGGACATAGGTATATCAGATCAAATCGATGTAGACACTGTGTATTAATGATTATCCGCTACTATGATTTTCTTTCCTAAGATCCAGATATATGAAAGGCTACTTGACAAAATCTAAAGCTATTTTCTTATATCAGTTTTCATATTTTTACGATTTTGTATCCTAGCAACGACAGTTAAAATAAACTGTGTCAACACTATTTATGACGACTTAATTTAAGGTTTAATTGTAATTAATAACACAATATACTCTTAAAAGCGATATCAATAAAACACAATGTTCTCTCTTAATATCACCATCTTCAACAGGTGGTCCTGTGGAGAACTGGAGGAAGATATATGACCTCAATGTCCTGGCTCTCTGCATGTGCACCAAAGAGGCTCTGCAGTCCATGAAGGAGAAAGGCGTGGACGACGGTCACATCATACACATCAACAGGTTAATGACGTGCCTGCACTTGTTTAGTCAATTATCCAAAGACAGATCTGAACCTCGCAATTGATACCAAAAAGCACCATTATGAAGCAACTAGGCCAGGAGATAATGGGGTAGGGTAGCCAGTTCATTTCCTCCTCCATTGCATACATCGCCGATTAGCTACATATTACATTAGTCAGACTTCAGACGTATACAAACAATTGTTCTTCCTATGACATATATCGTCAAGTGAGATGTACTGCCTGATAATAGATGTATATATCAGCCAGAACCTCAATCAGAGAAATGCCTGCCCTTAGTGTTGTTATTTACATACTCAGAACACGACAGCTGACGAGGTCTCTTGATACAGTGTTGCAGGTCATAAGGTAGTAGACGACGTCGCCATGTATTCCTCCTCCAAACACGCCGTCACAGCCCTTACTGAAGGTCTTCGCCGTGAGCTGGTGAACCAGAAGTCTAAGATTCGTGTCAGTGTGAGTATATCATTCCATAATAGCATTGCATTTCTTATCTTCATTCTTGTCTTGCATCTCTTCCCCTTATCGACCTCATCCTTCTCTTCCGTTTCCTCCCTTTATCCTTCTATTCCGTTTCCTCCTTTAATTCTTCCCTTAAGTTTCCTCCCCTTACCCTCCTCTTAAGTTTCCTCCCCTTATACTTCTTTTCCGTTTCCTCCCCTATCTTTCCCTTAAGTTTCCTCCCCTTACCCTTCTCTTAACTTTCCTATCCTTATACTTCTTTTCCGTTTCCTCCCCTATCTTTCCCTTAAGTTTCCTCCACTTACCCTCCTCTTAAGTTTCCTCCCCTTATACTTCTTTTCCGTTTCCTCCCCTATCTTTCCCTTAAGTTTCCTCCCCTTACCCTCCTCTTAAGTTTCCTCCCGTTATACTTCTTTTCCGTTTCCCCCCCTACCTTTCCCTTAAGTTTCCTCCCCTTACCCTTCTCTTAACTTTCCTATCCCTATACTTCTTTTCCGTTTCCTCCCCTATCTTTCCCTTAAGTTTCCTCCCCTTACCCTTCTCTTAACTTTCCTATCCTTATACTTCTTTTCCGTTTCCTCCCCTATCTTTCCCTTAAGTTTCCTCCACTTACCCTCCTCTTAAGTTTCCTCCCCTTATACTTCTTTTCCGTTTCCTCCCCTATCTTTCCCTTAAGTTTCCTCCCCTTACCCTCCTCTTAAGTTTCCTCCCTTTTACTTCTTTTCCGTTTCCCCCCCTACCTTTCCCTTAAGTTTCCTCCCCTTACCCTTCTCTTAACTTTCCTATCCCTATACTTCTTTTCCGTTTCCTCCCCTATCTTTCCCTTAAGTTTCCTCCCCTTACCCTTCTCTTAACTTTCCTCCCCTTATACTTCTTTTCCGTTTCCTCCCCTATCTTTCCCTTAAGTTTCCTCCCCTTACCCTTCTCTTAACTTTCCTATCCTTATACTTCTTTTCCGTTTCCCCCCCTATCTTTCCCTTAAGTTTCCTCCCCTTACCCTTCTCTTAACTTTCCTCCCCTTACCCTTCTCTTAACTTTCCTCCCCTTATACTTCTTTTCCGTTTATCCCCCTATCTTTCCCTTAAGTTTCCTCCCCTTACCCTTCTCTTAACTTTCCTATCCCTATACTTCTTTTCCGTTTCCTCCCCTATCTTTCCCTTAAGTTTCCTCCCCTTACCCTTCTCTTAACTTTCCTCCCCTTATACTTCTTTTCCGTTTCCTCCCCTATCTTTCCCTTAAGTTTCCTCCCCTTACCCTTCTCTTAACTTTCCAATCCTTATACTTCTTTTCCGTTTCCTCCCCTATCTTTCCCTTAAGTTTCCTCCCCTTACCCTCCTCTTAAGTTTCCTCCCCTTATACTTCTTTTCCGTTTCCCCCCCTATCTTTCCCTTAAGTTTCCTCCCCTTACCCTTCTCTTAACTTTCCTATCCCTATACTTCTTTTCCGTTTCCTCCCCTATCTTTCCCTTAAGTTTCCTCCCCTTACCCTTCTCTTAACTTTCCTCCCCTTATACTTCTTTTCCGTTTCCTCCCCTATCTTTCCCTTAAGTTTCCTCCCCTTACCCTTCTCTTAACTTTCCTATCCTTATACTTCTTTTCCGTTTCCCCCCTATCTTTCCCTTAAGTTTCCTCCCCTTACCCTTCTCTTAACTTTCCTCCCCTTATACTTCTTTTCCGTTTCCCCCCCTATCTTTCCCTTAAGTTTCCTCCCCTTACCCTTCTCTTAACTTTCCTATCCCTATACTTCTTTTCCGTTTCCTCCCCTATCTTTCCCTTAAGTTTCCTCCCCTTACCTTCCTCTTAAGTTTCCTCCCCTTATACTTCTTTTCCGTTTCCCCCCCTATCTTTCCCTTAAGTTTCCTCCCCTTACCCTTCTCTTAACTTTCCTATCCCTATACTTCTTTTCCGTTTCCTCCCCTATCTTTCCCTTAAGTTTCCTCCCCTTACCCTTCTCTTAACTTTCCTCCCCTTATACTTCTTTTCCGTTTCCTCCCCTATCTTTCCCTTAAGTTTCCTCCCCTTACCCTTCTCTTAACTTTCCTATCCTTATACTTCTTTTCCGTTTCCCCCCTATCTTTCCCTTAAGTTTCCTCCCCTTACCCTTCTCTTAACTTTCCTCCCCTTATACTTCTTTTCCGTTTCCCCCCTATCTTTCCCTTAAGTTTCCTCCCCTTACCCTTCTCTTAACTTTCCTATCCCTATACTTCTTTTCCGTTTCCTCCCCTATCTTTCCCTTAAGTTTCCTCCCCTTACCCTTCTCTTAACTTTCCTCCCCTTATACTTCTTTTCCGTTTCCTCCCCTATCTTTCCCTTAAGTTTCCTCCCCTTACCCTTCTCTTAACTTTCCTATCCTTATACTTCTTTTCCGTTTCCTCCCCTATCTTTCCCTTAAGTTTCCTCCCCTTACCCTCCTCTTAAGTTTCCTATCCTTATACTTCTTTTCCGCTTCCTCCCCTATCTTTCCCTTAAGTTTCCTCCCCTTACCCTTCTCTTAACTTTCCTATCCTTATACTTCTTTTCCGTTTCCTCCCCTATCTTTCCCTTAAGTTTCCTCCCCTTACCCTTCTCTTAACTTTCCTATCCTTATACTTCTTTTCCGTTTCCTCCCCTATCTTTCCCTTAAGTTTCCTCCCCTTACCCTTCTCTTAACTTTCCTACCCTTATACTTCTTTTCCGTTTCCTCCCCTATCTTTCCCTTAAGTTTCCTCCCCTTACCCTTCTCTTAACTTTCCTACCCTTATACTTCTTTTCCGTTTCCTCCCCTATCTTTCCCTTAAGTTTCCTCCCCTTACCCTTCTCTTAACATTCCTCCCCTTATACTTCTTTTCCGTTTCCTCGCCTATCTTCCGATTAAGTTTCCTCCCCTTATACTTTTCTGTTTCCTCCCCCTATCTTTCCTTTAAAAATCTTCTCTTTACCCTTCTCTTAATTTTCCTCCACTTATACTTCTTTTCCGTTTCCTCCCCTATCTTGCCCTTATGTTTCCTTCCCTTACCCTTTTCTTAAGTTTCCTCCCCTTATCCTTCTCTTCAGATTCTTCCCCTTATCCTTTTCTTCCGTTTCCGCACCTTTTCCTTGTCTTGTATTTCCTCTCTTAGTCTTCTTTATTCTCTATTTTTTCATACAATTCCCTTGCTTTATCTTTTCTTCCAGTCTTCCAATTCTTGTTTCGTTCCATTATTTTATTTTCACACTTTTTCTCGTCTTTTACATTCCTTTCATATAGTCACTTCCTGTGTATCCGTTTCTCCTTTTTCGTCTTCTATGTTTATCTATTGTTTCTTACCGCTTCGCGCTTTCAGTCGCCTTCTCCGCTGTTTCGTCACACCATCCTACTTATCGCTCTCTACTTTACCATCTCCACCCCCTCCATTCTATGCATTCCTTTCGCCGTCATGGTCGTCGGATGGTACTTGACAGGAGCTATAATTCTACATGGTTGAACTATGTGTTTCTTGTTCCAGAGCGTCAGTCCCGGAGCTGTGAGAACTGAGATAGGAGAAGCTTCAGGGTTCACGCCGGAAAATATGAAGGTATTGGAAGGCATCCCGTACATGGAGTCTGAGGACATCGCTGATGCCGTCCTCTACGTCCTGGGAGCTCCGCCACACGTACAGGTGGGACACTGTAATTTGTCGATCCATTATCTTATGATTCTACGTGGAGACTGCGTTTGGGCGTGGGTTCAAGTCTGGCTTGAGAAATCTCGGAAACATGTTGTCAAAAGACAGATTCTCTATTCAAGTCCATCCAGCGCGAAAGAATAAAGTTATGTACGCATTTGCACGTGGTTTTGAGATCTTTGAATTATTATCAGTAACCTTTCTTGTTGCCATGTAAACTTATCAATTATTGGTGTTCTGTGATTTACATCACTTTATACTTTCACTGGACAGAGTATATCAGATTGCTATTCTTCTTTCGAAATCGGTCCAAAATTGCAAAGTGTTCTCGGTATTCGTCGAAAACATTGTTCTTAAAGTGTATTCAGTTTTAAAACAGTTATCTGCAAGGCATATTGGAGCACTGAGAGAGAAAGACACACACACACACACACAGATATGCGCCTTTGGAATTCTGCCTACTCGGTAACATGGCTAATGATCTCACAATCAAGTAAACCTCCCAACAAAGTTGAGAAAAAAAGGCATTGTGTGAGTACAGTAATTTTACCATTTCATAGTACTGTATTTCCCAATTTTGACTATGCTGACATTTTACTGATTGACCTTTCCAGCGACAACAAAACGAAACTTCAACGTGCTCATAATTTGTGTGTACATTTTGTAAGCAATGTTCATAAATATGATCATATTACCCCATCCCTGGAAGCACTAGGTTGGCTTAAACTAGATAAAAAAAGAAATTTACATTCACTTCTCCTTCTCTTCGAAATCTTGAACTCTTCTATTCCTCCGTACCTGTCGTCTCGCTTCACTTACCTTTCTTCCCACCATAATCTAAACACACGCTCTCGCCATGAAACAATACTAACAATACCATGCCATCGCACCTCCTCATACTCATCCTCTTTCACAATAGCCCTGCCAAGTCTCTGGAATTCGTTACCTGCTAGCATCAGGGACTGTCGAAATAAAATTCAATTCAAACGCAAACTTACTAGGCACTTGGTCGGTAATTGAGGCTCGTTCAGACATGGTTTCTTGTAAATAGTTCTCTTAATCTGTTACAAAATATTTCAGTATATGGCAATTTCATCACTATAGAATTCTGTTATTCTAGGTTTAATTTGTAATTCAGTAAATACAAAAATATTCTTTGTTCTTAACTTCTATGATAAAATGTCTAGCTTTCATTAATCAGGTAATCTTGTCGTACTTTAATTTTTATTGTAATTGTAATTGTAAATTTAATATTCATTGTAATTTTATTATTCATATTATAATTGTAATACCCTGGTAGAGGGACAGAGAAGGCCTGATGGCCTTATCTCTACCAGGTTAAATAAATAAATAAATTCTAATACTGTACTTAGCAATTTTAGTGAACTTACATTTGAAGACCATTTTACATAAAAATATGTATTAATCTAACAATATATAATATTGAGCAAAATATGTACAAATATCTCCCTAATATATAACTTGAGTATATGGTCCCTATTTATGTAAATCTTTAACATTTTCGGTTATTACGAAAGTACATATGAAGGAAAAAAATGTAATTACTAATTACATAAGAATTCTGACTGTAGATATGACTACAGCAACTATCCTCATATGAATATATTACTTATGCTTTACATCAGCCTAATAGCTACTGATTGTCCAAGAGATCCTGGTCATTTCTCTAACCTGCCGTTTCTCTTTTATCGTTACAGATCCACGAGCTCATCATCAAACCTGTGGGAGAGCCCTACTGAATTCTGCTAGGCAACAACTCACATTTCATCTAGCACTGAAATGTCACGCTGTTCATACATACATTGTGTAAACTACGGGTCAATAAATCAATATACGATATTTAACTGTTTATAAAGATGTTTAATTTTACATTCATTATTAATGTAAACTACTTCCAAGCATTCAAAAAGTAGGTTTCGAATAATATTTGGCATTGAATTTATTTCTCAGTGGTTTTAAATCTCGATATTCGAAGACTTTTCTACTGAGCTACATATTTTCAGTTTTACATGAAAACTTTTCTACTGAGCTATATGTTTTCAGTTTTATAAACGTATAGAACATGAACTGACATTGACTGACAAAAGACAGCTTGAGCATGATCAATTTGAAAGACATTATTGTTGCTGTCATAACACCGATAATGCGCCATGAGATCGTTCGCGACACTACCGATAGATGGGAGGTGTGTCGTGATGTGAATGGGGTACATGTTGCAAAAAATGTGTAACCTACATATACTTCTACACTGGTGGCCATAATTCTGGAAACTTTTTGTTTTTGACTCAAATATTATAAGTTATAACATTTGTATTGGATTCACAGATTTATACAATTGAAAATGTTATTCGTGACTGATCCGTTAATTATGGGGTTCTAATAAGAGTATTATATTAAATCCTGAATATTTTAACAATAAATAGGCATTACTATGTGGGAAATTATGTTCTTGTCTTTTAAGATCTAAATATTAATTTCAGATTTCATTATAATTTCCCATTATTTACTGTAATAAAAACGGGTTCATTGTTGATTTTAAGATTATTGTTGATCAGTAGAAGCATTGTTGAGCACTGTTAGCATAAAATATGGACATTATTAGTGCGTTTCTATCATTAATCTGACTTAAGATTTCGTTAGGTTAACATCTGATTGCTTTACAACAAACTTCATTGATCATTTTATCACAATGGCTCCACGAAAGGACTGAACACCTTCTAGGGCAGTCACACTTCGAGAAGAAGGCTACACAATCAAGGAAATCGCAAAAAAAACTTAGTAATGGTGCTACAGTGTCTGGCATTCAGAAGGTATGGCAGACGTACAAATCCACAAAATATTGTAAAACAACACCTAGCACTGGTAGAAAACCTAAAGAAAGTCCAGGAGATGTGAGGCAGATTTGTAGATTAGCATTGAAAGGTCAAAGGAAATCTTCTAAAGAGATACAGGAAATTCTACACAGCAGTGGACGTAGTATTTCTATGGAATCCTCGTACTTTCGGCAGTGTAGACAAAAAATATACATGAAGGAATGTTTCAATAAATGTTTAATTTTAATGCCAAGGTAAAGTTTTTTAATGCAATACCTAATATTTAACGTTATTCAACTATAAATCTGCAATAAAAGTTCCATAATAGTTATTTGCCTTTTAGTAGAATCTTCTCTTAATATTTGAGATCTCTATTTTCTTAAGGGAACCAGGTAGTGATTAGGGGTCAAAAATTCTATTTTTTATTTTGTGTTAAAAAATACGTATAAAACTTGCTCTTTAAAACAATATAAATATTGTGGCGGGGGGGAGTATTTCTGCAAATAAGCCCTTTAAATTTCCCGGTGCATGTAGTTCATAATCCTTCTTTTTTAATACAGTTTTCCGTAAATTGACATTTTTAAAAGTTAAGTGTATTTTTATCTGAAACTACTGAATCGATTTATATGAAATTTTACAGTGTTTTCCGCAGCCTGTGTTCTACATCGTGGACCAACAGGTTTAAGAATATCACACACATAACACGAGAAAAAACAGATATACATTGAAAAAAATTGCAAAAAAATGTTAAACAAAGTTCAATATTTTTTCTGTTTCACTAGGACTGAAACATTTAACTAAATTTTGCTTTAGAATTTACAATATTCATTACCATAGGTCTACCACAACAAATCTAATTTTACACAAAAGGCATTTAATACATTACAAAATCGCAGAAATTTAGATATGATATACCTTGACTTTTCCAAAGCGTTTGATAAACTTGACCATAAAATTTTAATTAATAAACTTTCAAGTTTTGGATTATCTTTTTCATACTTACAGTTAATAACGTCATATCTTACAAACAGGCAGCAGTACAGTATGTTTCATTCAATCAAGTAAAATCAAAACCATTCACAGTAACTTCAGGTGTACCCCAAGGATCCAATCTTGGGCCCTTGTTCTTTTTACTTTATATCAATGACTTACCTAAACAGATTTTGCACACTAAATGTTTACTATATGCTGATGATGTTATTGTATAAAGTCATTGACAAACAACAAGACGTTTTTGACCTACAGCATGATTTAAACAGACTATATAGATGGAGTATCGATAATTTTCTTCTGTTAAATCTTAATAAATGTTGCTCTATGACATATTCTAAAAATAAGACAGTTGCTCAAAATTCGTATGAAATTAATGGCGTGAATTTACCTAGAGTAGAATCATTTAAGGATTTGGGTATTTATTTTACACACAACTTATCTTTTAAAATACACTTAAATCACGTGGTAATTGATGCATATAGAAAATTAGGATTTATAATCAGAAATACAAAAGAATTAAAAATACAAATAGGCCTACTATTTATACTCTATATAAAACTCTAGTTAGAAGTAAGCTAGAGTATGCGTCTGTAATATGGTCACCTCAGTTCCAGTCCCATCAGATGCAAATAGAAAGGATACAGAAAAGATTTTTACGTTATTTATATTTTAAGAAACATCACTGTCGTCTTATGACAAGCAAATTTCATATAACCAGTTACTTTTTGAATTTAATTATAAAACTTTAAAATCTCGACGATTAATAAATAGCCAAATTTTACTCTATAAGACTGTTAATGGTATATTGAATAACTGTGATTTTCTTAAATTCCTTCAGTTCAATGTAAAAAGAACAGAATTACGTCATAGGCAACCTTTTATTATTCCTATTCCTAGAACTGTTTTCTTCAAGAACTCTCCATTGTTTGTTATGTGTAATACTTACAACTCTCTGTCTTTAAACTGTGATTCTCAATTGGATTTCAGTTTAACAATTGAAAAATTTCATACAATATTAAAAACAATTGTATTTCCTTAGATATTTAAATTATGAAGAAGTGTATTATAATGTTTTTACTCTAGTTTTAAATAATTTTGCATCATTATATTGACATTTGGCACTATATTAACTGTAATATTATATTCTAGCATCTATTACCATTATGTATTTTCTTCCTTTCGTTTGTGTTGCTTGTTTTGTTGTTTTTTTTCTCTTATTATGTATTTTGCGTATACATCTATGTAAGCCACCTGTAATTGGAAGCTTGCTTCTGTTGGTGATAGATTTAAAATAAAATAAAATAAAATGTATTGCTAATACTAGATAACTTAAAAAAATTCTAGGCATTTGAGTAAAGATTGTAGCAAGTAATGTGCACCTGAAGAATATGGTACACTTTGCAAAGTAGGAAAATAGGTTATCAGAGAATGATTGATTGTACAAGCATGGAAATTTTTATTCCGCTCTGAGCACTAAAAGCCTAGAAATATTGAACTAAACTTTTGTACTAAAATTTTTTAATCGCACAGGCACCACTACCCACTCCCTTTAATATCTTAACGAATGACCAGGCAATTGCCTCTCAAATGACACAGCAAGTTTATCTTGTCATTATATAAAGAGGATATGATAACGCATATCAGTCATCTGGAAGTATCAGCAGTAGAGACAAGGCGCATCCAGGTAAGTGATTTCAACTACAAAGTAACATTATATAGAACAATTGCAAATGATTCATCAAGTTTTAACCGGCTGCATAAAAAAAATATATCACTTAGAACAGGCCTTTACCGCTCGCCGAGACGGAGAGGAAGATACGTCAGAATGACATAGATTTGCTATGGGTAGAGGAGAGGAAAACGACCACGCAGTTATCTAGTGAAGAGCAACGTGTAGGCCTGTCCTCAGTAACTGTTTCACGTTGCTTACCTACTGCTACAGTACAGTATGGAGGAATCTAAAAGACGGAACATAACATTTAACATTTAACGATTTACAGCTCGAACTTATTGATCTTCAATGCGACCTAAGGGCTAAAGCTCGTTTGAATAATACTACTAGCCTGGTTGAGTTTTACATTAGCAATAATATCCACGACTACACAGGCTGGCTGTGAAAATGATTGCTATGTTTGGCTCAACATTTATATTTGTGAGCAACTGTTTTCTATAATCAACTTTAATAAAGGCAGACATCGAACATCTGTAACTGATGCTTCATTACGATCAGTAGGCTACTGTTCCTTTCAGCTGCCAACAGCATAAAACCTCGTTTTGATGTACTGATAAATAAAAATATAACAAAATGATATTGCACATTTAAGTAGCTATAGAATTTCTATTACTTCTGTAAAATAAATATTTTTCTTTATTAATTAATAATAGTCCAAGATAGTTTTGCAAACACTGAACGGGAATTTATTTCATAAGCACTCGTAATAGTACTTCCCTTTGTGTACATTTTGTACGAGATCACCCCTTCTTCCAGTCCACCCTTATACAGAGCGCAGCTAATATCTGCATTCCGCTCATGAGCTGTGAGCCGGCTCGGAGAGCGCAAACCTTGTGCAGGCCTGACTTAGAATAATGTACGATACATCAAAATAAACAGAAACTGTCCAAGTTTCGGACGCACCTTCACAAGTGTTCGATGTGGCTTCCTCTCGTTACACGACACACATCGATTCGATATTGCGTACGGCAGCAGCATATCCCTGGTAATGGTCGTAAATCCATCTGTAATACGATCCTTGAGCTCAACCAAAGTTTCTGGTAGTACGGCACGTACACTATGTTCTTTACACACCCCCAGAGAAAAAAATTGCAGACCGTTAGGTCGGAGGATCTAGGAGGCCACTGTAACAACGCTAAGTCTTGCACTGTCAAACATGGTTTTTCAGTACCTCAGATGCGTACATAATGACGATTAACTTTGCCACTCAAGTGAAATGTGGCCTCGTGATTAAACACTAGAAGGTCCTCAAAACCATAATTCTCCTCCATAGCGGCCTGCATGGAATTACAAAATTCATATCGTTTGACGAAGTCTTCCGGTTTTAGCTTTTGCAGTAACTGTATGCGGTACGTTTTCTTTCCCAATCGGGTTCGTAAAATTTTCCGTACAGTCGGTTGTGGAATATCAAGTTCCGAACTGGCCGGTATGTTGATTTCTGAGGGCTGCGAATGAAACTGTCCTCACTCGCTTCACTGTTCCATTACAAACGCTTAGGCGTCAGAGTTACAATGGAATAGTAATATGCGTTACAAGAGCGGTATGTTGACGTTTTCATGGTCTAGGAAAAGACTGAAAAAGCGAAACGTAGTTGAGCTTTTTTAATTTCCGAGAACATGAAAACAAACATACCGCTCGTGTATCGTACATTATTTTGTGCGAAGATCGTTTATTACATACCTGAAAGACGAATTTCTAATTAGTTGCAATGAAATCTCCATCTTGGTTTCTGTTTAATGACGCCAAGTTCGGAACACCAAAATATCTTTCTTCAACATTGTTGCTATAAAATGTTTTCTGTGTTTACTATACTCCAGCAGGCCGTGATATACGTCTGTCTTTTTTCCCCCCAGTCTATAAATGCGAGGTTAAAACAAACGGTAAGGTTATGTAATGATTTATTTTTCATTTTAATATTTTAACAATATTATTTATATAACATATTGCAGTAATAACATCGGCATCTGGAATCTTGTTGATTTTTTCACGGCTTCCTTAATGTTACTTGTATCAGGAATGCAATAAGTTTCGTGGAGTAGTAGACTTTACTTAATTTTTGTAAATATTTAAAAACAATAATTAACATTGCAATTTAGGTGAAATTGCAGTGGTAAGTTTCCAATTTATAATTATTACTATGTTAAACGTCTCTAAAAATAATATGTTAAAAGCCTAAAGCAGTAAAATGAATGTCGCGCTTAAGCGGTAAGAAGAGGGAAATTGTTATGTGTGTTACGTTGGGAATACTTAATGTGGTATTTCACGCTTACCGCGTATTGGTTCTGTGCGGAAAACAAGCAAATACGCACGATCTCGCACAAAAGTAAACTTTCGGAGTCTTTCTTTCGATTCATGATTAACACAAACATATTACTCGTACATCCATAATCATAATAATAATAATAATAATAATAATAATAATAATAATAATAAACCGTGGCGCTACAGCCAGTGAAGGGCCTAGACCAACCAGCCGGCTGTTGGCCTCACGCCCACATGCCGAAGCAGAGGTGGACGATCATCTAACGAGAATGAAGGCATCGTGCGGTTAGCACGATGATCCCCCCAGCCGTTATAGCTGGCATTCGCAACCGGATTTCGCTACTTATCGTAGCTCCCCAAGTGCATTACGATGCTGGGTGGGCATCGGTCCCATACTCTGTTCGAAATTTCATGAGAAAATTCTTCCCCCATGAGAATTCGAACCAGCGCGCATTCCGTAACGCGAGTCCTAGGCAGAATGCCTTAAACCACGCGACGCCACGGCGCGGGACCGTACATCCGTAGTTTTCGCAAATATTTGACTTAAAACCTGATTAATCATTTGTAATTGCCCTGTACCCTTAATCAAAATGTAGCAGTCCTAAATCGAAAGCAGTTTTCGGACCATGCCATCCCAAATCTTCATCCTGTATTCTCTCCAATCTCTTACAGCTGCTTTCCAGTTCCCAATAAACAGCAAGATGACAACATCTACGTGAAACATTATTTCTTCCCATCGGCAAGTTTGTCTTCCAACTATTCCCTTCCCCCCAAATTTCCCCTCAAACGTTATCGAAGGGCTGAGTATAAGCGACTCTTCCGCGATTCGTGGTAAACAAGAGATTTTCCGCTGTACCAGAGACACACCGGCATCTAGAAAACTTCACCCAGTTTCGGGAATAAAACTACAGTTGTGTTTGATTGTAAGATTTATTTTGCTTCAGTTTACAAACGTAGAGTTTGGGTCTATGATAAGAGAAATAATAAATGAAGGTTATGCAATAGGCTATATTTTATCTTCGTGTGAAGTGACATTTTGAAATTAGGTTACCTTTAGGGTTGGACAAGGAACAGGTTCACTGGCAAGAGGTCCCAGATGTGTTGTTCATTGCTTGCTACACGAGGAGACAGAATGTATGTTGACGCTTAGAATAAATACACACCGGACCGTTTTAGAAATTTCAAAATACAGGTGAAACACACGTTTTCATGCGCACTCACCTTATCTACCAATATCTAATAACTCCTCCATATCCAAAAACGTCTGATCTCAGCAAGAATAAAAACCTATCAAATAAAACAAAAATTGGACCTAAATAAAAAACTAAAGATAATATATGATAAAAAAAAAGAATTTCATTTACACTGAATAATTTTGTCGTGCAATTCGATGTAATCTCAAATATTATATAAATTATTTGTTTATGTTAAAATTAATTTACTAAGGTTGGATAAAAAGTAATGGCAACAGTTCGATATTTCTGACATGGTTTTATTCACAGGGGTACAACATTTACGTACCTTCTATATAGTCGCCCCCCTTATTTATTACCTTTTGCCAAATGTTTGGAAGGCGTCGTACACCATCAGCGCGTCCATCTTTGTTGATGTTCCGTACTGACCGCCCTAAAGCACGGATAAGTTCATCTCTGGTATTGTACCGGGTCCCTCGCAGTGGTTCTTTCACTTTGGTGAAAAGATCGTAATCGCATGGATCATATCGGGTGAGTACGGTGGATGTTCCAGTAGTCCGCGTTTTCCGTCTGCCTTGGAGGTACAGCGTGGTGCAGTATTACCCCATCAATGTCATGCGCCACAATGAACATCTCCTTCACAGCACTTTGTGTGGGGCGCACTTTCTTTGGACGAGGAGAACCGGGATGTTTCCATTCATTTGATTGGCGTTTCAAGTTTGGTTCATACGAGCGAGTCCAGGTTTCGTCCATAGCGACGATTCGTCCAAGAAAGTCGTCACCTTGCCTTTGGTACCGGTGCAACAAGGCCTTCCCGGAAGGCTTTAACCCATCGTGCAACTGTGCGATATGGCAACGCTGCATCGCCACATGCTTCACGCAGTCCCTGAAAACATTCTTGTGCACTACGACCCCGTGCCATTTCAATTTTGATCCAGGAACGTTGCTCTAGTTTTGTAAGGAACGTTGTGAACGTTCTACACACTGCAGTAGATTGATGGAGTACTGTCGCCGCTGGCTGCACTAACTCATCTAACAGTCCTTGTTCATGTCCACACAGCTGGCAGCTCTCGAACGCACCATCGTCACGTGACAGCAGTGTTGCCATTACTTTTTATCCAACCTATGTATTAGTCGCCCTATCATTTCAGCCACTTTCACCTCCTATTTTGGTTTTCAACATTAATTACGTAATAATACTGGTTTTAAGTCAGAATTGATTGCGTTCTGGGTATTAGGAATTTGGAATCTTGTCCTTCATCCCGTTTGGGTACTCATTAAAAACTACCGCTTTTAGTGTTTATGTCATAACTACATTTCAGTCAGTGTTATCTCAGCAAATAAGAAATGCAGCGTTGGGCAGGACGCGTTGCCGTGGTGACAGGAGCCAGTGCCGGTATAGGAGCAGCCATCGCCCAGGAATTGGTCAAGAAAGGACTCAAAGTCGTCGGACTGGCGCGAAGGGTGGAGAGAGTGCAGGTAAGGGCTTACTGTGAACATAAAAAAATGATGATTACATAAAACTAGTGTCGAAGCGTGCTGTATTTAACAAGGATAGACAGTGGCATTTCAGTTTATCTTATTACTGAATATTTTTTAGCTTATAGTGTAGTTATCACTAATAAATAGTACTATTAATAGCGCGGCTACTACTACTACTACTACTACTACTACTACTAATACTACTACTACTACTACTACTACTACTACTACTAATAATAATAATAATAATAATAATAATTATTATTATTATTATTATAAATCAGTATTACAGGCCTATATTATAATTAGTATTACAATGTAGCCTATTATTTTGGTACCGGTAATGCAATTCCATTAATTTACTTCGCTACACAGATTCTGAGCAAGTACTTTAGCAAAAGGAAACGCAGTAATAAAATTCTGATATATCAATTTTGACATCTCATCTTAAGTGACGGTTTTATAAATAAGTTTGATGCGCCTTTCATTTCTGCAAAAGTGTCGACTACTCAGCCTCTGAATTCTTGCAGGCTGGTAAAGCTCCACAATAGTACATTTTCTACACAAAGCATACTTAGATTTGACAGTAATATGTTCTCTCTCACCTTCCGGAACACTCATTGTACGCTCTCTGAAAGCATATGTTACCGAGGCGAACGGACAACAGTATCTTTAATAATTTTGTGGTTTCTTTGTAAATTTAAGAATATATTTTCCACCTTCTTGGTGAAATTTGAAGTGGAATTTATTTATTTATTTTTTATTTTTTGTTATTTATATTTATTATTGATTGATTGATTTATTTGTTTGTTTTGTTTGCTTGTGTGTTTATTTATTTATTTAATTTATTTATTTACTTATTTACTTACTTATTTACTTACTTGCTTAATTCTTTCTTTCTTTCTTTCTTTCTTTCTTTCTTTCTTTCTTTCTTTCTTTCTTTCTCTCTCTTTATTTATTTATTCATTTATTTTATTTATTTATTTACTTAATTATTTACTTACTTGCTTAATTCTTTCTTTCTTTCTCTCTCTTTATTTTTTTATTCATTTATTTTATTTATTTATTTACTTAATTATTTACTTACTTGCTTAATTCTTTCTTTCTTTCTTTCTTTCTTTCTTTCTTTCTTTCTTTCTTTCTTTCTTTCTCTCTCTTTATTTATTTATTTACTTAATTATTTATTTACTTAGTTACTTATTTACTTATTTATTTATTTATTTATTTATTTATTTATTTATTTAGTCACTTATTTACTTATTTATTCATTTATTTATTTATCCATCCATCCATTTATTTATTTATTGATTGATTGATTGATTTATTTATTTATTTATTTATTTATTTATTTCTGAAAACTAAGGAATTATTTACAAAGTTTGGTGTCAGTGACAAAAGGGAAGAGCGGAAAAATAAGCCAACAAAACGTCAGTAGACACGTCTTTTGAGTGTCATAAACCACATACTAGCTGTGTTGAGGCAGCGAGGTTCTCCGTACCAGACATGGTTCTTTTGAATAGTATTTGGGATAGGATCGCTTTTCACTTAGATATACGACAGTTTTGCTTATCGACTCTCTGTGAAAGTGAGGGATGTAGTTTCATCGAAGTGATTAAAAAAGTAAAATAAATGAGTAAATAATAATAATAATTATTATTATTATTATTATTATTATTATTATTATTACGCACATTCTACTTTACTTCTAAGCTTACATTAACATAGAATTAAATGCTTTAGAGAGGTATTATGACCTTTGGGAAGGCCGAGACGTAGATGGAAAGATAATATTAAAAAAGATTTGAGGGAAGTGGGATATGATGATAGATACTGGATTAATCTTGCTCAGAATAGGGACCAATGGCGGACTTATGAGAGAGCGGCAATGAACCTCCGGGTTCCTTAAAAGCCAGTAAGTAAGTAAGTAAGTAAGAGAGGTATTATAGAGTTGATCCTGTGTACTCTGTTTCCTGGTAGGTTCGCTACTGATGTCCTCCTTTTCCGTTTTTAGCGTCTCACTCAAAATATTACACACAAATTATTACTGTACATAAATTCAAAGGGAACAATGAAAATGACTTCTACACTTTGCGCACTTTGTCTGCAAAGGCCAGAATATATTACTGATTCAGCCATTAACAGGCAGAATTCTCTACTTCAAATCTGGCTTACATTACACCTTTCATTTGAATCGATATATTTATTTATTTATTTATTTATTTATTTATTTATTTATTTATTTATTTATTTATTTATTTATTTATTTATTTATTTATTTTTTATTGCTAGTAAGTTTGAAATGAATACAAATTAATAAATACAATGAATGATAAACTAGCCCACTGCTGAATGAGTAAGACTCGTGCTCAGGAGGGGATTCCAATACAGACAAAAATAAAATTAAAATTGAGAGTGAATACAGAATACAGTGTTTAATATGTTTAAACCCAAACTATAAATCCAATACAATTTTTTTATTTTTTTTATTAATTTGGAGAGGATTCGTGGTTGAAATATTATTTGAATAAAATTTGTTTAATAATCTGGGACCTTGACTCATGCTATGATAAAAAGCTGCATTGGTTTTAGATTTTGGTTCAGACAAACGCAGAGAATTCTTATTTTTGGTTCTATATTTTTGCATATACCTTTCAAAGTTATTAAAATTTCTATGAAAATATTTTAATAAATAAAATAATACATTTGTTTAATGTTGAAAGCTTTGAAATGGTTAAAGAACAATTCAGTTGGGTAATCTTTCTGCTTTTTTAAACAAATTTTTAATATTATAACACTGGCTCAAAAGGGCACTGTCTTCACTATATTTGAACTTTCAGAAATCAGTAACTGGCAGACGTTGAACACATCTGTCTCTAACCACCTCCATCGGCAGAGTTTTAATGCGCGGGAATCTACGAGTTCCACTCCAAATTATTTGTAGCGGTGCTCCTTTTACACGCCTATAAGTTTCGATCTTCCCATAGCTAATAACTTCTATTTTTTGACGTAGAGTGCGTTTCTCCCGCATCGAGTATCTACACGTATTCCGGGATCCATGGTAAAACAACAGAACTGAATTGCTTACTGTAACTACACTATGAAAATATAACAAAAAATTTACTGCTTGCAAAAATCATCGAACAGGCAGGACATATATCTGAGGATATTTTGAGCAGATATCCGGCCACGGAAGTTTCTAATTTCAGTGATATCTTACAGGAGCTGACGAAATCTTTAAATTCAGCCCCAGGAAAGCTGTACCCAATTAAGTGCGACGTCACCAAAGAGGAAGAAGTTAAGGAAGCATTCAAGTGGGTGAAGGCTAACCTTGGAGGAACCGACATTCTGGTCAACAATGCCGGAGTTGCCTCTGTCAACACATTGAGAGGTATTTCATATTACGAAAGGACTTAATAAAATATTGAAATTATGACAAAAATTCACTGATCAAGTTTAATTAAAATGATTATGAATTTACTATAAGAGCAATTTTTTATTGTATTTACCACGATTTCGTATCTCAGCAACTACATAATATTAACATAGCGCTAATTTCACATTATAAGACTAGCTTTAAGTTACATTATTATTACTGTTTAACTTGGGAAAGAGATTAAAATACCGGAAATAAAACTGAAAAGTAAATATTTTCGTAATGTTAGGTATCTTGTACACTAGACTACTAAAACTCTTTACAGCTTTGCTCTTCTTTATTACTTCGAAAACAAAAATAAAAATACTTAAAACACTAGAATCAAGAAGGCACCACTTATGAGGCAACTAGACCAGGAGATAATGGGGTAGAGTGGCCAGTTCCTTTCCCCCTCCATTGGATACATTGCCGACTAGCTACATATTACACTAGTCAGACTTCGTATGCATACAAATAATTGTTTTTCCTCTGACATTTATCGTCAAGTGAGATGTACTGCCTGATAATAGATGTACAGTACATATCAGACAGAACCTCAATCAGAGGAGTAATACACGTTATTGTTCGTTAACAGAAAACCACAAATTTAAGTCATATAGAAAGTGTGCACTCAATGTTGGGTCTCTGACGTCTTGTCAACCTACTTCTGGTATACGGTTAAAAAAGGGAATAACTGACCAGGAGTCTGGTAGAGTTCCTGGGTAGCTCAGTCGATAGAGCGTTGGTGTGCTCAGCCAAAGGTCTCAGGTTCGATGCCCAGCCCCGAAACAATTTTTCCCTTGAAGTTATTTGTCTACTATTGTTTTCAAAGGGTTGTTTCCACGATAGAAGAAACAGTTTTTAACTGACCCGAACTACACCTACACTCCCTTTTCTTAGAATTCCGGTTCTTTGCCCGTAAAATTGTATTGCTACAGTAACTTACAAGACTCTGTGATATTACTGACTATCTGCGAATTGTAGCCAAATTCAACTTCATAAAATATATTAATTATATATGTTTATCTGCTAGTATGATTTTCTTCGCTAATATCCAGAGAAAGAGTTCATCCAAAGGGCTGGACTCGGGAAGAGTACCCAAAACGCTCATTGCATTTCCGCGTTAATTGCAATACTTAAACGTTGGCGCAAATAAGTAGTGTAACGACGATCAACGGTAATGGAGATCAAAATTTGGCCGATATGAGATACCAAAACTTTAGCGTTATGACTCCAAGGACCGAAGGTCTCCACAGCAAAGGGGATAGAGATATAATTGTCTAAAAGATGAGCCTATTTATTGACTTTCTTCTTCACGGCTAATTCAGCAGCAGATGCTGCGCGTCTGGAGGTATTCGACAAGTGAGATGGAGCTAGAGTGTCAACGCAAGTGGAATCCCAAATTATACGATAGGCTACTTGCCAAAAAGTAAACCTATTTTCTTATGTCAGTTTTCATATTATTGCGATTTTGTGTCCTAGTAAAGAAAGTCAAAATAAACTGTGCTAACGCTATTTATGACGATTTAATTCAACGATTAATTGTAATTAATAACGCATAAAATGAACTTAACAGCGATAACAATACAACAAAAAGTTCTATCTTAATATTACCATCTTCGTTAGACGGTCCTGTGGAGAACTGGAGGAAGATATACGACCTCAATGTCCTGGCCCTCAGCATGTGCACCAAAGAGGCTCTGCAGTCCATGAAGGAGAAAGGCGTGGACGACGGCCACATTGTACACATCAACAGGTTAGTGACGTGTCTGCGTTTATGTGCTGTTATTTACATGCTTAGAACATGACAGCTGACGAGCGCAAATTTCACAGTGTTGCAGGTCATAAGGTAATAGACAACGCCTCCATATATTCCTCCTCCAAACACGCCGTCACAGCCCTCACAGAAGGTCTTCGTCGTGAGCTGGTGAACCAGAAGTCCAAGATCAGAGTCACTGTAAGTATATCTGTGCTTCATCCCGTTAAAGTATGACTGCATTTCCTCACAACTTCCCGTCTTAAGGCCTCCTCTCCCCCTCTTTCTTCACACCATCATCATGGATGAATATATAATAGGATGCGAATCTTACTGAGTTTGCCGTAACACATACTAGAGGCGCTGTTGTAGAAATTGATCTTGCTGCCACCTGTTGGGAGGAGGGGCGTTATTACATCCAGCAGCGCACCAAGTAGCGAAAAGAGTAACTAATTACTCCATGCATTTAGCAGCGCACCTGGTGACGAAAATGTTAAGCTGTGCAGAAAGTATTCCCTCCCACCCTCATCGATATCCAAAACTAACCCAATTTAAAGTAAAACATTTACATTTTTATTCCTCACAGCATCTTCTACTGAAAATTCTTACCGGAGCCAACAGGAAGATGAAAGAGACGATCTATTTTACACTACCCAACTAAAATATAACCAGATAGAGACAAAAAATAAATCAAAAGGTTAGATAATTGGGATTGTATTCTTTGGGTGTTTATTGTACAGCGCAATGGAAAAGTCTGCAAGAACTACTTAGATAGTCCAATTTATTATATTACTATTACTTTACAATACATTCAACAACACTATTTTTACAACGTCCATAAACATCACTGTTGAACATACACACGTAGTATCACTTTATGTTCACTTATTTAGCAAGTTTCTGTCTGCCATCTTGTCTTTTCGAGCAATATCTCGAACAGATAAATAGAGAACTCTGGGTAATGTACCCAACACGTAGTTCTAATGTTCACCACCTACAACGTTGGGCGCTGATCATCTTATTTCAGCCCCCCCGCCGCCAGATGGTGTTGACCGCAGTTTCGCATCCTATTATATATTTATCCATGCCGTCATATTCATCGTTTTCTACTTTACCATCTCCGTCTCCTCCATTCTATGCAGTACTTTTTCCCTGCCACGATCAGCAGATGGCGCTTTACACAAGCAGTAATTCTACGTGGGTGAACTATGTGTCCCTTGTTCCAGAGCGTCAGTCCCGGAGCTGTGAAAACCGAGATCGGAGAAGCTTCAGGATTCACACCGGATATCCTGGAAGAACTTAAGGACATTCCGTTCATGGAGTCTGAGGACATCGCGGATGCCGTCCTCTATGTCCTGGGAGCACCGCCACACGTACAGGTGGGACCCCGCTAGCGTAACCATAATTTTTCCGAACCATCATCTTATCATCTAGTATTTGTTATCAAATCAGAATTTTGAAGACGATAATAAATCACGATGTATTTTTAATTTGCACATGTTGAGTCGAGGCTTTCATATGGCATTTGTTTTTGGGGATCTGGAACCATGCTGAATGATATATTTATTTATGGCTCAAAAGCGTATTGTCAGGTGTATAGCGGGCGTTGACATTAGGACCTCTTGTAGGGAATATTTTTGCAGTATAATATTCTCACTGTTTATGGTATATATATGTTTAATGTTTTACAACTGATTTATAAAAATCTGTCTGATTTTCACCAAAATAGTGACTTTCATACTTATGACACCCGTAACAAAAATAGTTTAACTATTCCAGAACACCATCTTACAAATATTAGCAGAACCTATATGGTCTTTGGTATCAAAATCTACAATAGTTTTCCCGAGGACATCAAATTTACTAAAAATACTCACAAATTCAGGAATTATATAAAAATGAAATTAATAAATTTGTGTCCCTAGAATCTAGAGGATACATGCATGGGCCCGTGAGATGAATAGTGTATTTTATTTTTTACATATTTTAAATTTAATGTAATGTATATATTTGACATGTCTATGCATATACTATGCCTTCGACAATAAAAGTTCAATCAATCAATCAATCAATCAATCAATCAATCAATCTATCTATCTATCTATCTATCTATCTATCTATCTATCTATCTATCTATCTATCTATCTATCTATCTATCTATCTATCTATCTATCTATCTATCTATCTATCTATCTATCTATCTATCTATCTATCTATCTATCTATCTATCTATCTATCTATCTATCTATCTATCTATCTATCTATCTATCTATCTATCTATCTATCTATCTATCTATCTATCTATCTATCTATCTATCTATCTATCTATCTATCTATCTATCTATCTATCTATCTATCTATCTATCTATCTATCTCCCTATCTACCTATCTACCTATCTACCTATCTATCTATCTATCTATCTATCTATCTATCTATCTATCTATCTATCTATCTATCTATCTATCTATCTATCTATCTATCTATCTATGATCGTACTCCTACACTGCGTTTGGGTGTGGGTTCAAATCTACATAGAGATTATTACTTGATTCGATGATTTTGCAAATGCGAATTACTTTGTCAAAAGATTGATCCTCTAATTAAAATCTGTACAACGAAAGAACAAAGTCTTGAGCTCTTTGATTTGGCAGTTACAATGTAGTATATTAAATCGTTATTCCTCTTTGGAAATCGTTCTTGCCATTACAAGGGAAGATCACTCAATGTTAAGAAAACTTCCAAACAATTTACTTATACACAATTCGAAAGAGCATCCTGAAAAATGTTGAAATCTCTAATATTAGACTACATCTTTCGATGTACATATAAACGAGCTAGAAAGAGTTAAAGGGGAGGGTGTGGGGGGGGGAGAGGGGAGGGTCTCCGCCATTCAATGGGAGTCTATTACATTTGACCTGGCAGAATTTAAAGGCTTAGGAAAGGAATTTAAAGGGTTTATTCCTGTATAATTCAAAACGGGCATAAATAACACAGTACTATGCTGGTTTACATTTTTAACTTTAGTGCGTATAAATCCTCAAATACGGATTTTACCTATAAAATCAATAACAATAAGCTGAATTCCGTGACGCTTTACATCAGTTTAATACTGATTGACCAAGAGATCCTGGTCACTCCTCTAACCTTCCGTTTGTTTTTTATCGTTACAGATACACGAGCTGACCATCAAACCTGTGGGAGAGCCCTTCTGAATTCTGCTACACAGATAACTCGCATACATTTCACCTAGCACTCAGATGTCACGATGATCCTACAGACATTCTGCAAACCACTGATCAATAAATCAATATGCGATATTTAACTGTTTATTTATTCATTCAGTCATTCCCTTTAGAAATAAGGGCTGGATAGTAGAAGAAGAAATCTCCTGTCTAGCTGAAAATGGGTCAACGAGACGAGTAGATATTTTAGCGTACAATGCTGACACTAAACAGGGCATCATTGTGGACCCCACGATACGTTTTGAAGTAGAATGTCATCAGTCAGCCGAGGCCCACCTTGAGAAGAAGTCGATCTATGAGCCTACAGTCAACTATTTCAAGCTGAAATATGCCTTAATTCACGTTGAGGTATTCGGCTTGCTCATAAGTGCTCGAGGGACTATACCAGCTTTTTTCGAAGAATTTCGACGGCAGTTTGCTCTGCCAACATCTCTGAGGGATGACATTGTGATAATTGTGTTAAAAAATCCTGCCAAATCCTAATTAATCACATGGTGCCACATTAATAGCAATTGTAATTTTTCACGCCCTTTTCTTTGTTTCCCTTCTTTAAAATTTAATATCTATGTTTACATATGTATAATAATTTTTTTGAGGATGTACTGAGTCCGTAAGGGCTACCCTCAATGGGGGGCAGTTTATTATTATTATTATTATTATTATTATTATTATTATTAGTTATTTTTTATTTATTAACTCAGGCATTCATTTATTCATTGCTTATTGATTATTTATTTATTTATTTACTCATTTATTTATGCGTTTATTTATTTGCTTATTTATTTATTACTTATTTACTTGTTTGTTCTTTCGTTTATTTACTAAGGTATTTATTTACTTACTCATTTATTCATTTACTCATTTATTTATTTATTATTTATTTACTTATTTATTTATTTATTTATTACTTATTTACTTGTTTGTTTCTTTGTTTATTTACTAAGATATTTAATTACTTAATCATTTATTTATTTATTTATGCGTTCATTTACTTATTTGTTTATTTATTTATTACTTATTTACTTGTTTGTTTCTTTACTAAGGTATTTATTTACTTACTCATTTATTCATTTACTCATTTATTAATTGATTGATTTCTTTATTTATTGATTGATTCACTCATTCATTCATTCATTCATTCACTCATTCATTCACTTATTTATTTATTTACGTATTTATTTATTTATTCATTCATTCACTTATTTATTTATTTATTTATTCATTCATTCATTCATTCATTCATTCATTCATTCACTCACTCATTTATTTATTTTTTTATTTATTTATTTATTTATTTATTTACTTATTTATTTATTTATTTATTTATTTATTTATTTATTTATTTATTTATTTATTTATTTATTTATTTATTTATTTACTGTGGTGGAGTGAATTTAGTCACTCCTAAATAGAATATTTCTATGTTTCCCTTTCAGGAGTTCTATAGTCCTAATGATCCAATGTCCCCAGTTTTAATAATTCGGTTAGATGTTTACTTCCTTACACAAAGTCACGACTATATTCTCAGCCTTTGGGAGAGCTATTGTAACTATGTCTCCCATAAAATACGGAGAGTTTTTCATAAATAAATTATTTAACCCATTTCCATTTCTCTAAAAGTTTGTGGTTTTTCTCCTAACATATTCACGTCATCCGCATAGACAAGAAGCTGATTTAACCCGTTCAATTCTAAACCCTCTCTGTTATCCTGAACTTTCCTAATGGTATATTCTAGAAAAAATATTTAAAAATCTATAAAAGTATCTATAAATTTCATTCTTGAAATTTAATTGGTTGAATGAAGGTAATATCGAATGCTTAAGTTAGGGACACATATTTCATCGACTTCTATTGCAGTTATTCCTACAATGCCAACTGTTCTTGAAGAGCCTGTACAAGAGGTGCATCGAACTGCTTCTTAATGTACACTTCCTATTTCTATTTTCTCAAAGCAGAACCTAATGCATCGTAGTTAAATATATTTCCAAGGAGTTCTTCTTCATGTATACATAACTGCAAAATATACTTCAAACTATGCACATTAATTTAAAAGAAATGTAACTTATATTTGAAGGACAAGATGGAAATTATAATATAATTTGACTTACATTAATGTTGCGGTCCACAGTAGAAGCTTCATACCAGATCAGTCACCACCTGGAACAAAGAGTGAAAAATGAGTAAAATAAACGGTGTAATGTAAGTGCAAATCTTGCTGGAACTGATAAAATTGCTATTACATGCAATCTTGCCACAAAAGATGGAACATACTTTACTAATAGACGGTAATTATACACAGTATTTAAAGGGTGTAAATGATATTTTGTTACTGAAGAGTTGTATCAGTGAAGAATCATGTTGTGTCAGAGAAGTGTGCTGTGTAAGTGAAACGTGTTCCTGTCAGTGAAGCTTTATAGTTTATAGTGGCAGTGCAAAGTATTTGAACAGTGAAATGTTTTTGAAGTGTTAGTGAAATCAGGATAGAGTCAGTGAAATGTGTCGTAGTTCCAGTGCAGTGAGTGAGTTGACAGCGAAATGAGTGTAGTGTTGAAAGGTACTTGTGCAGATATGAACATATCATACTCGTGGGTTTTAGTTCGAACTTAGGTTTAAGATACAAATTAGATTTATTAGAAATGTTATTTTAAGTGATCGTGCTTCATTTAATTTAGGATATTCCCTGTTGTTATTATTATTATTATTATTATTATTATTATTATTATTATTATTAATTGTATTTTTAATTAATGAGTTTATTATTGTCATTATTGAGTGTAATTAGTTACCACTGTCACCGGGTATATACCCATTGCAGTGTGAATAAATACATACATACATACTTTCTTATTCTACGTGTTACACATTTCGCAATCCAATTCCTTATTATCTTTCCAACTTTTTTGCTTGCTAGCAGCATGATATATCTCACTGTTTCTCTATTAAAGACTTTGAAAGCAGATATTTTCTTTGGTCAACATTTGTGACCTTAGTAAGGTGTGTGACTGCGTTGATCATGATATTGTACTAAAGAAATCGGTAGTACAATAATTCCTACAATAATTTCTAGTACAATAATTAAATTTCTGAGATCATGTTTATTGTGTCTAAAACAAGTTAATTACAAGTTATTTATATTGGTGACAAATCTTATAAAGTTTTCGCCATTAAGTAGTATGCACTTCCCAAGGCTCCTATTTTAGGTCCGGTACTTTATCTCATTATGATTAATGAATTGGCTAGTATCGTATAGTATTTTTTTTTGCTGATAAGACAAGATAAGACAATCTTTATCCGTAACAACCGTAATTTCGATGATGTTAAAACGCAAGCTTACTCCATACTGATACCAACTTTATAAAAGTTTAGAGGTAATGGTGTTATGTTCAATGAAACTAAGATATATAATATGGTTTAAAGTTTAATAGCTTAATTGTCTATTATGGTTGTACTGAAAAAAAAAATTGGGGGTATTTCTTATCGATGGTCTTTTAAGTTGAGAATTCCAAATCAACTATTTAAGTAAGAAACTGTCTAGGGTAGACATCTGTGACTGAAGACCACATGTGAAAAAAGTGCATACTTTTCCCTTTCTCAAATTATTTTAAGTTATGAAATCATAGTGTGAGGAAATATCTGTCATATTAATATTTTATTATTACACAGGAAGATTATTATAATAATGAGCCCCAAATATTTACCTAAGCACCTTATTCTCGAACACCCTTAATTTCTGTTACTCTCTCAAAGTGAGAGTCCAAGTTCCATAGCCATACAGAACAACCGGTAATATAATTGTTTTATAAATTCTAACTTTCAGATTCTTTTAGAGCAGACTGGATGACAAAAGCTTCTCAACCGAATAGTAACAGGCATTTCCCATATTTATTCTGCGTTTAATTTCTTCACCAGTGTCATTTCTATTTGTTACTGTTGCTGCAAGACATTTCAATTTGTCTACCTTATTTTTTATTATTATTATTATTATTATTATTATTATTATTATTATTATTATTATTATTATTACTGTAATTGGCCTTGTGCTGTTGTTTTGCACGTTAATATTCTAAATAAATAAATAAATAAAATAAATAAATTATTATTATTATTATTATTATTATTATTATTATTATCATCATCATCATTATTATCTGAGAGAGGAACAGATGTTAAGGGTGTTTGAGAATAAGGTGTTTAGGAAAATATTTGGGGCTAAGAGGGATGAAGTTACAGGAGAATGGAGAAAGTTACACAACACAGAACTGCACGCATTGTATTCTTCACCTGACATAATTAGGAACATTAAATCCAGACGTTTGAGATGGGCAGGGCATGTAGAACGTATGGGCGAATCCAGAAATGCGTATAGAGTGTTAATTGGAAGGCCGAAGGGAAAAAGACCTTTGAGGAGGCCGAGACGTATGTGGAAGGTTAATATTAAAATGGATTTGAGGGAGGTGGGATAAGATGGTGGAGACGATTAATCTTGCCCGATGGCGGGCTTATGTGAGGGCGGCAATGAACCTCGGGGTTCTATATATAAGTATTATTAAAAAGACGAACGTAAAAGAATAAATTTAACATAGACCTACAGTGAAATAAGATGGTGTATTTTCTTCCTTTCGATTGCATACAAAAATGATTGATTCTTCGCAATCTCTCAAATACGGCATTTGATTTCTTTTGCAAATTGTTAGACTTAAGTAAACATGTGGCATTTTGCGCAAAACCAGTAGCCTACTGTAACCGTAGAACTACATTATAGTCATTTCTTGTTTTTTACCTGTGCATATTACGAAGAATTATTATCTTTACCTTTTCGCTGTTTCAAGGCTCGGAATGCGATAATGTTCGTTCGGTTGCAAAAAAATGGAAGGTTCATTATCATAGCGTTCAGATACTACCACGCATTATCTCTACTGCCCCACACTGTTGCCAACACGGTGGTTTACCCACTAAATCTAGCTTTCTTTTAGTCCTCTGTCAGAGACTCAAATTTATTAAACGGTGGGCTGTGGGAAATCTAGTTTATTTTAATGTCAGTAGAAATTTTTAGTGATTTTGCAATAAATCTCAAACACATCTGTAAGGCAGGTTGCATATAAAACACGTCAACTCTTTTGACGATGGCCATTATCTTTTCAAAATACTTGTCTTGCAATATAAGATGTCTATCAATGTACTCTGCAGTTAACCGCATAACAACCCAATGACTGGAACTGGAAACAGAACACAGTCTTAATACACAAAGCGAGAAATTAATTCGATGACGACGCGTTTCTTTTGTTTCTCCTCCAATCAAGCAACTGCTGAAAAGATTTTATGAATACTTACTTACTTATGGCTTTAAAGAACCCGCAGGTTCATTGCCGCTCTTCATAAGCCCGCCATTGGTCCCTATCCTGAGCAAGATTAATCCAGTCTCTACCATCATATCCCAGCTCCCTCAAATACATTTTAATATTAACTTCCCATCTACGTCTCGGCCTCCCCAAAGGTCTTTTTGCCTCCGGCCTCCCAACTAACACTCTATATGCATTTCTGGAGTCGCCCATACGTGCTACATGCCCTGCCCATCTCAAACGTCTGGATTTAATGTTCCTAATTATGTCAGGTGAAGAATACAATGCGTGCAGTTCTGCGTTGTGTAACTTTCTCCATTCTCCTGTAACTTCATCCCTCTTAGCACCAAATGTTTTCCTAAGAACCACATTTATTGTGGGTCCCTACCACCACGGCATGGCGCGTCCTCAGGTTGCGGATCGAGGAGACAGCCTCCAGATATAATAATAATAATAATAATAATAATAATAATAATAATAATAATTTATTTAACCTGGCAGAGTTAAGGCCATACGGCCTTCTCTAACACACAACCAGGAGTAAAACTGAGTTACAAAAAACACTACAAATTTACAAAGTACACTACAATTTTACACACAAAACTGAAGAAGATAATAGTAATAAAATGTAAACAACAAGTAAGTAGAAATCAGACATAATATATAACATACAGAAAGAAAGAAAAAAGCATAACAAAATGCGAACAGCAGGTAAAAATACATGAGACATACACAGTATAAAAAATAAGACAATTATTGATAATAATAATAATAATAATAATAATAATAATAATAATAAATAAGAATAGTAATAATAATAATAATAATAATACTAATAATAATACTAATAGTAGTAATAAAATAGTGCAGTACAAAGCATACAATGAAAACAATATTTTTAAGTACACACAGTAAGGAAAATTATGATATTATATATATATATATATATATATATATATATATATATATATAGCTCATCTTATCACATTATAGATATACCATTATCGGAAAATATGAAAACAAAAATATAAAATAAGTTAAATGTCACTAGAACAGAAAAAAAAATGTGAACACGTGTAAACATGCAATACAACACTTATCATAATAGTAAGTTAGTTCTGCAACTCATCATAAGATAATTTTCTAACTTGGATTTGAAAGATTTCAATGTTCGACAGCCCTTGACTTCAGGCGGCAGAGAGTACCAGTGACGAGAGATAGCAACAGTGAAAGATGAGGAATACAGAGATGATGTATGAAGTGGAATGGAGGGTAGCTGTGAATATATTGAATAAGCAGTCGCGGACAGCCGATGAGGGGTGGTCCTCCAGCTTGGGGGTTGGGCGAAGGACTAACAACCCATCACCGTAAAAAACAGCTTGTTACGAAACCTTCAAATAAGCCTCGGAATGGGACTGATTGTCTGGCACGACCACAGCAAAGATTTTATGAATATAAGGAAATACTGAAAAATGTTGCTAGAGTAAGCTTCCATTATGTTCTACAACAATTCAGTTCTTAATTCAGTACAACCCAAGAAGTTACTGAAAACGTTAAAGTATATTGGTGCATGAAGAACATAATGAAACGAAACCATTTCAGCATTTGTAAAATTGTCCAGTACAAAAACGTATCAAATGAAAACCTGTTAAAAGAATTAGCGAGTTCGCGCCATCAATGTTAGGGTCTGTGTCTTGCTTGGTGAAATTCAGAAGTGTATTCTAAGTAGCCTACTATCACAGTCCACTATATACAGTCGCGAAGCTTGAGGTGATTTTTTGCAAATCTCGTGATAAAGCGCTCCAAGCGGTTAGCAACTGGAAACAATAGACTGTCCACGGTCGACTTTGGACTGTGTCGTATTTCCATCGAGTGCTAGCTCGTTGCGTATTTCACATTGATGCTTGTGAAATGTTCATTATTGGTTGTAATGAAAATGTTAATGGCTAAAATACAATAATTGGAATAATAATATTTTACTAGAGACGTAGAAAAATTAAGTTTGTTTTAATGAAATTTATTGATCACGTTTTATTTCCAATTCTGGTGGGATTATTATTGCTTAGGTCTACTTTTTTTTTCCAAAGGATATGTTTTTAATTATAGCTGTTAATTTTGTTATTATTTTTATTTGTTGCTTTACTAGAGACGTAGAAAAAGTCTGTTACAATAAAATTTATTGATCACGTTTTATTTCCAATTCTGGTGTGATTATTATTGCTTAACCTCATCCCACTTTGTTAACTACGTAAGCCTACACTACAAGTACCGGTACACGTAAGTTACTCCATTAATTCATATTTCCATTATTATTGCTGTAAAGGGAAATGCAAATTAATATTTATTGCTTTCATAGTTAATTATCGCTATAATCTTGAATGAGTGAAGCGATTATAGTAAATTTCAGTTCGTTTTGCACAAACAAAAATAATATTAACCTATTTCTTGCAGGTATCTCCGAGTTTATGGTGGAATTTAATATACTTCATTAAAATAATAAATTAACTTTATGCATTTAATATTTCAATAATGGAAGGTGTTAATTTTTCCAAAAGAACACAACGAAAGTGTAACATATTTTGTCGTCTGCTAGGAGAGAGATCTGCGATGATGAGGCGATAGTAGCGATCCTAGTGGTGGGCAACTACCCATGTTTGCATTTTTACTACATATTGAACTTCGTGACTGTATATAGTAGACTGTGCTATTATCATTAAACTAAAATTATAAATAGGATGGAAATTTCAATACATTTTGAAATAAGAGCTGCACTAAGACTGAGTGGTGTATGTTATCATAATTTTTAATAATTATTAATAATATTATAGGCCTATCTTATCTGGGCATTATTTAACAATTAAGTGCAAAAAAATCTATAGGAACGAAAATCTGGTGGGTTTTATGATGTATTTGGTGAGTTTTTGTAAGCGTGCAGTGGTTTTTCGCAAATTGGAGTTGGCAACACTGCTGCCCCACTTCCCGCAGTCTACTATCTCACACTGAAGAGCAGCTAACAGCTCTACTGTTAGAACTTGGCAGGATTCAGCAGGAAAATAAAACAAGTGAGTACAGTGTGAAGTAGATGTAGGCCTAAGTTATCAATTTAGCATGTCACATTTTCTATATCAGGCCGCCCAAACTACGGCCCGCACGACACAGACGGCCCGGCATGGCTTTTTACTAAATCACTATCAAGTTCAGAGTTTAATTTCTTGAACCCGACTGATAAACGTGCCTCGATAGTGAAACCTTGCCTGGCTGCGCGTGGGACGGTTAGCCTATTTTGTTTTAGTGATTACGGTAATGTAATTTAAATCCCAGAAGTTTCAAAATTGATTTATTTTACGACGCTTTATCAACTGCTATAGTTATCTAGCGTCTGAGGGAATCTTAATGCCAGCGAAATGAGTCCAGGGTCCAGCGCTGAAAGTTACCTAGCATTTGCTCTCAATGGATTGGGAGAAAATAATCAGGTAACTTGCCACAATCAGGATTTGAACACGGACCCGCTCGTTTCACAGACACGCATGCTAGCCGTTACTCCACAGCGGTGGATTCATAAAAGTAAGATTGTTGAACTGCATTCAGACATTGGCAAGGTTTGTGCTTTACCAGAGGATATCCGCAAATTTCTCGAAGAAAAAGATCGCCTGTGTAAACTGTTAAGTGATTAATTGATCCCTATTGATTATCCTCCTTAGTAATTCTTATTGACTTAAGGGGACACTATACTGAAATTTCCAAGTTCCGTATTCTACTTATGAAGTTAGGTTCACTTAATTTTATTCACTGGTATATGTGGTTAATAATGACAAATGTACAAAATGTCATCCTCCTGTGATCAGTGGTTTGCATATTATTAAAATATTGAATCACTTTATATAAAAAGTCCCTTGCGCCACAATTTACATTATTCTTAACTAATATTCACTTAAATGAATCCTTATATATGGCCTATGGGAACAGAATTTACTATAGGGTTTTGCTGTAAAATTAATCAGTAAATTACTACAATTTTATATCATACAAGAATAAAAAATAAATATATTAATACTCATAATAAAGTCCGCCGATTTTGCTCTGTAGTAGCGTGTCTGCCTCCAGATTAGCCGGCCCGGGTTCGATTCCCGGCGGGGTCAGAAATTTTCTTGTAAAATTTCTACCTCGGGACTGGGAGAGATGTGCACCAATATGCCTGGGTTAAATCCCAAATCTCTCCGCAGTGCATATGAAAGGAAGGTATATGTCACTGTTGATAGTGATTCGTCCGTCGGTGCTATTACACAGGAGTGGGCTACGTGCCGGCACCGGGTTTCCCCCTCTCCCTTCCTCATCATCACCATCCTCACACATTCTCTACACCACACTTACACGAACACTTAAGATACACTCACCCTAGTACACGACATAACTCTTCACAGATGTATAACATGGCCCGCCGAAGTGGTGTGCAATTTGAAAATGGGTCACAGTCCTGCCATCTATTCGCAGTATGCAGGCCCCGAATCACGCAAAGTGAAGTGGGTAGGCATTAAACACACGCACACATAATCATAAAAAATTCCTAGTAATTTACCGATTCACTGTACAGAAAAATCCAATAGTAAAGTTTGTACCAATATATATAAAGAATCACATAAGTGAATATCTGATCAAAATAATGTAAATTGTGACGCAAGGGACTTCTTGTATAAAGAGATACAATATTTTATTAAGACAGACTATTAATGAAACTAAAACCATTTGCCTATCATACTGGGATGAAATTTTGTACACGTGTTATTATTAACCAGATACTATTTGTAACTGGCAGAAGAAAATGCTTGTAGTACGACAAAAGGAGAATTTTCAATCACTAATTAGATTTGTATAACGTAAAAGAAGCTTTTCTTAATGTCTGTCTTCACAGGATATTTAATTAATATTAAATCGAAGAGTTTAAAAATAATATTTTAATTTAGTTCTTTTAACGTAAAATAAGCATATCGTATTTTTATTTTTTCCTTTGGAGTTTTAAAAGTTTTAAAATTTTTCTTTTATCACATGACGTAAGCAAAATTATTGTTTATGTTCTCTAGAATATTCAATTGAAATGGGATAGTAGAAATATGCCTTAATCTTAACCAATCTAGTTTGAAATAAGCGTACGGTACCTTATCATCTGCGTTTACTGAACATTTAATTAAAATTAGGTTGTAGGGTTTATTTTAACTTTTTTCAAGATTTTATTTAACGTGAGATGAGCAGTGCTCATTCTCCACTCTCAAACACAGATTAAACACAAAAATTAAACGGTATATCATTGCATTCTTCTTACAAGTTTAAAAGCAATGTACGTGTCAATGATCTTCAACATCCTCCCATTCATAACAATCCAGTTGAAGAGATACTTCAGAATAACACAGACTTATGTGCACTTCCTGCTGATTATACAGTGTTGCACGATTTCGCAATTATTCATGTATTTTAAAATGCACATTTTTCTGGAAAACTGTTCAAAATACAGCAAAATGATATTTGATTTTTTGTTGCTTTTTACTAAAGCAATCATCCACATTAGTTACAGTTCATCCTCTAAATTGGTAATAAAAATAAGATAAGTCAAACACTGAACAAATCAATAAATAGTCTAATACTCATCTGATTTATCGGAATTACAATATCAATTAAAATATTTCGTTAATTTCGTTATTAAATACTTAAAGTAGTTAATTTTTATTACTTTTTTACTGGTAGAACCCTGTAGATTGCAATGCAGCGTTGGGCAGGACGAGTTGCCGTGGTGACGGGAGCCAGTGCAGGTATAGGAGCAGCTACAGCTGAAGAACTCGTCAAGAATGGAGTCAAAGTTGTCGGACTGGCGCGAAGAATAGACAAAATTGAGGTAAAAAAATTAGGTAGTTTATGTACGAGAATTTTACAAACAAACACTATTGAAATCTCATTCATTATAAATTGAACAACACATTTTAAAATATAATTAAATAATTGTTACAACTTAGAGCATCTCATTCACCTACAATCTAAGAACCAAATTTTCTTTTCTATTACCACTTCAGGAACTAGCTGAAAGCCTGAAGTCTCAACCTGGGAAATTGTATCCGCTGAAATGCGACATCACCAAGGAGACAGAAGTCCAGGAGGCGTTCAAGTGGGTCAAGTCCAACCTGGGAGGAGTGGACATCCTGATCAACAATGCAGGAGTGGGCAAAGAGAGTAAACTTTCAAGTAAGTATGAGTTGAATATTACTGATGTAATTTAAGATTTTATAATCAATCGAATTCCCTTTTCTCTTCGACTTATTTGGGTACACAGCGTATCAGCCGCGATCGATGTAAGACACCATCACCAAAAAGCATAATTTAAGTTTAGCCTTCATTCAATTAAAACCAGTTTGTAGCCAAATTGAAATTTTCAGTATTTAAAAGCTCAACATTTTTATTCCTAACAACAATATTATAACAGTACAGGTTAGCATCAAACATCCTTCAATCTCGGGCTGATCTTATACAAAGTGTCTGTTGGTCACGTATTTTCTACAATTCCTTGTCCACGGAAGTAGCTTCAAATTTATATTTTCAATCAACAATAGATAAAATGCGATCGTCATTGGCAACATTTTGGGATTCCAGCTGGACCAGTCGACCACTGGAGAGCTATAATAGACCTCAACGTTCTAGCCCTGAGTGTCTGCACCAAGGAAGCCCTCCAGAGTATGAAGGAGCGCGGGGTAGACGACGGACACATCATACACATTAACAGGTGATCATCGTTTGTACAAAACTTCGTCTTCGTTAATTGCTATCTGCCACGTTCCTGAATATTTGTCTTGCGTAATTTTTTTTAACAAGAATGTGGTTATAAAAGTGATCCCTGCAAACTTCCTCTCAAATGATATTTTGTGCGAGATCGTGCGCATTTGCTTGGTTTCCGCACAAAACCAATCCGCGGAAAGTCTAAAATTCCACATTCAGTATTCCCAACCTAACACACATAACAATTTCCCTTTTCTTACAGCTTAAGTGACATATTCATTTTACTGCTTTAGGCTTTTAACATATTATTTTTAGAGAAGTTCAATATAGTAATAATTATAAATAGGAAACTTACCACTGCAATTTCACCTAAATTGCACTGTTAATTATTGTTTTTAAATATTTGCAAAAATTAAGTAAACTCTACAACTCCACTAAAGTTACTGCATTCGTGATGCAAGTAACATTAAGGAAGCGTGAAAAATCAACAAGATTCCAGATGCCGATGTTATTACTGCAATATGTTATATAAATAATATTGTTAAAATATCAAAATGAAAAATAAATCATTACATAACCTTACCGTTTGTTTTAAGTTCGAATTTATAGACTGGGGGAAAAAAAAGACAGACGTATATCACGGCCTGCTGGAGTATAGTAAACACAGAAAACATTTTATAGGAACAATGTTGAAGATAGATATTTTTGTTTTGCAAATTTGCCGTCATTAAACAGAAACCAACATGGAGATTTCATTGCAACTAATTAGAAATTCCTCTTTCAGGTAGGGCCTATGTAATAAACGATCTTCGCACAAAATAATGTACGATACACGAGCGGTATGTTTTCTTTCAATTCTCGGAAATTAAAAAAGCTCAACTCGTTTCGCTTTTTCAAACTTTTCCTCGAACATGAAAACTTCAACATACCGCTCTTGTAACGCATATTACTATTTTCTACATCATCAATATCAGTAATGCGTGCATTAGTTCTTAACTGATATAGCTTCTTGCATATTACAGTTCAGACATTTCGTATTCTGTAAGTAACTATGAGAAGATACTGTGTTGCTGAAAAAAAAAATTATTTAGGAAATTTTATGAAAATAAAATTTCTGATACAGAAGAAAATTAATTTAGCATGACGTTCACCTGTCTCTATACGCTATTCCTCTTAAATCCAGTATACTGATTAAACCGTAAGTAATGCAATTAATTGCAGGGGGCTATTCTTTGACGTATTTCAAACAAAGACGTTTAACACGTTTTCGCTCATTTTCTTTTCCTATTCGAGACAATTCTTTTATAATTTATATGTGAAACTGTTATACAGTATATGTTTACACTGACTATCACACTTTTACTACGTCATACTACTTTTGATCAATAAAACGGTATGAAAGGACGTCTTTCAACCAATCATGGCTACTTATCGCACAATTTTATCGCGTCCCTAGCATTTGTTTAATTTTATCGCTTCCCTAGCATTTGTTTATTTTTATCACTACCTAGCATTTGTTTCTTCGTTTGCCAACATTTCAAAATGCACTGGTCTGGACGTAAAAAAAAAAAAAAAAAAAAAAAAAAAAAAAACAGAAAATTACAAACCACTCCAGTCGATGCACAGCAGTTTCAAAATGAATCACATTGGCATTCAAGAACAAGAATTAATAAAGATCACTGGTCATAGCTATGCATCTTCCCTGAAACCCTATTTACAAGTAAATGAAGAGCACCATTCGGAAATCCTGAATAAGTTGAGGGATACACCATGTACATCAACGAGTTCCACTTCTTTTACGCACACGTCCAATATAACATCAACTGAACCACCAACCACTGAAATATTCAAATTTGAAAATTGTACTTTCAATAATTGTTCCTTTTAAAATTATTCATCTTTATTTTTTATTTCATCATCGTTAATTAAAAGGTTTCTTGTTTATTTCGTCATCCGTAATTAAAACTTTTCTAACACTTGTTTATATTATTTAGGTTATGTTATAGCTTCTGCTATATGATATTATAGTTAGTCACGTATCAGAGATTGTTTAATTCTAAGATTTATTGAAAATCATCTGTCAAGTGACGTTGATTACTGGGATCCGGACAATTGAAGCGGAATGCAACTGTTTTAATGAAAATGAAACTGAATCAACAAAGCCTTCTTGACTAGTAACCGTCCACAGAGTTCAATGAAGATTCCATAGTTGGCACAACTGATAACAAGAAAACAGCTAATCTTAACACACTACTGCCATCTAGCGTGATATTTGTAATGTTGAGATGGTACAATAATACATTTGAAGACCGTTGTATTTTCGTAAGTCAATTAATATTTTATTGTATTGGGGTACTTCGTTACTTCTAATCTTCATATACTTTCTTCTAATCGTGTAACAGTCAATTAAATCCCTCTCGAGTTTTGATTTTCTGTAGATAAATCAAGCCTCTAGTGAATTACTGTTGAAAAATTTATTTTCACAGTGAAAAGTTACATTTGTTCGGATCAAATTTCTGCACATTTAAAGGACAAAACTAAAATTATTTCTATTATTTATTATCATAATATAGTGCTCCCTTAAATGTACTGAACATAATGGAAATTAAGTCAATGGTTTTCCCAAAGCACGCTACGAAATGTTTCATATAAATCACTTTTTATCTCGAAAAGGAAGCAAAATTGTATTCAACTTTTTGTTTGAAATATCTTGAAGCATAACATCCTGAAATTAATGACATTACATACGGTTCAGACTGTCTTATAGTCCAAAATTGTCCTGACCTGGACTAAGCATTAGATTTGAATCCTACATATTTCTCGTAATATTATCTAACTTCAGTAACACTGAGCTGCACTCACAGCTAAGTCTTGTGTGTACAGCATTTCAGGACACAGAATTCCCCAGAGTGAACATGTAAATATGATGTACTGCGCGTCCAAATACGCTGTCACGGCTCTGACAGAGGGACTCCGACGAGAACTGGTGCAGCAGAAGACGAAGATAAAAGTCACGGTGAGTTTATAACACTCATTACTAAAGATATTTGAGTGGCCGCATATTCAGTGTTGCTAAATAAAAATGGAAGTGGTGCAAGATATTCCTAAAGCCTGGTTAAATCATTCCTTAAATGGTTTCTATGATCGAGTGACACATTGTAAAGCAGCTGAGGGCTACCAATTTGAACATATAATTTAGAAGGTGAGCTAGCTTTGTTTTACGATGAAAGAGTAATGGAATGGAGAAAAATTCTCTCCGGCGCCGGGATTTGAACCCGGGTTTTCAGCTCTACGTGCTGATGCTTTATCCACTAAGCCACATCGGATACCCACCCCGGCGTCGGACGGAATCGTCTCAGTTTAAGTTCCAACTCTTGGGTTCCCTCTAGTGGCCGCCCTCTGCACTACGTCATAGATGTCTATGAACGTAGGACTGAAGTCCCGGCGCCGGAGAGAATTTTTCTCCGTTCCATTACTCTTTCATCGTATGATGACGCAGAATATCTATATGGAATTATCATATGTACTTCGGTACATTAAAATATTTATAATTCGTGATTTAAGACGGCGCTTATTCCGTCGGATCCCGGCCAACTAGCCACTCACAACGAGTGCACCTCAGCACATGTGTGGACTTCAGTCCTACGTTCATAGACATCTATGACGTAGTGCACAGGGCGGCCACTAGAGGGAACCCAAGAGTTGGAACTTAATCTGAGACGATTCTGTCCGACGCAGGGGTGGGCATCCGGTGTGGCTTAGTGGATGAAGCATCAGCACGTATAGCTGAAAACCCGGGTTCAAATCCCGGCGCCGGAGAGAATTTTTCTCCGTTCCATTACTCTTTCATCGTATGATGACGCAGAATATCTGCATGGAAATATCATATGTATTTCGGTACATTAAAATAATAATAATATATAGCTTTGTTTTGTTATTGTTAAGGAAGGAGTATCTTATTATTTTAATATTCGATACACTTTTCTTCATTGATTAAAGTTCTCGTTAACACTTTGTTAAAAACATAAAATTTACACTGTCACACGTTAAAAGTGTTAAAATTGTTTAAAAAGTTATTTACCTTCGACAGACGGCTCGTTTCGACGCTATTTATCGTCGTCTTCAGTGTTGGTGGTTCAAGAGACACTGAAGACGACGATAAATAGCGTCGAAACGGGCCGTCTGTCGAAGGTAAATAACTTTTTAAACAATTTTAACACTTTTAACGTGTGACAGTGTACACTTTTCTGTTTTCTTGACTTAGCAACACTGAATTTGTACAGAAGTATCGAGTATGGGTACTTTTTGGAAAGCTCTTAATGGCCTCTATTCAAAAATAAAAATATATATTGGGTGTTCCATTTAAAATAAGAGAGTTGGAGTTACCTCCGGTTAAACCGGAAGTAGAAAAAACTCGGTAATACCATTATTGAGTTCTTAGTGTATGGTTATCCTCACATACCAAGTTTCATATCACTGAACCGTATGCTTCGAAAGTTATTTAGGTGGTGCGGGACTTTTAACTAACTCTGTATACGAGTATTTGAGGTAGTGTTGCGTTTTCCGGCCGATATGTAAGAAAATAGCGATATCTTGAAAGTGCTGTGGTTAATTTGCAGAGTATCAGTCCCGGACTAGTGAAAACAGAGTTCGCAGCGGCGACTGGAAGTCCAGTGGATCCTGAAAAGATCTACAGTAATTCAGCACACCTCGACGGTAAGGACATAGCGGACGTCGTCTTGTACGCCCTTGGAACTCCTCCACACGTACAGGTACGCAATTTCTCTAACAGTATAACTTTAGTATGCCAGACCATGGCTGTGTAGCATTGTCATAATATATTTATGCTCGACCATGCCGAAACGTAGTAATTATACACCTGGTAGCAGACCTTTAATGCATGTCATTAAAGTACACCTACTCATTAAAGGTCAGGTCTTTCAGCCAATGACGACTCAGGTTACAACTGTTCAGTCAATGACAGTTCAGCTTTCTACCGTTATAAAACCGCAAGTATCGATTATTCTCGGATATGCAATCGAAAGAGAATTAGCGAAAAGTCACGGAGGCTGGAAATCCAATACTGTCGCAGAAGGTTATGTTCTGTTACTATAATAATTAGCGTTAATTGTAATAATATTCAAATAAATTCAATTTGTCATCTCGTTTTTCAATGTCTAATTTAATCATTATTGATCAGAATTTAAAATGGCCTCATCACATTACTTATCTTTGTAAGAGGCTTCGTAAAACAATTTATAAATTCGTTAATCTTCGCTGCTACTTACCTATTAGAGTTTTACGAAATGTTTATTTGGCCATTATTCAGTCTATCATTCAATATGGTATAATTGTTTGGGGTGGAAGTACAAAAATTAATCTTAGTCCGTTAAATTTACTACAAAAACGAATAATTAAAATTTGTTTGAAGAAACGTTTCGATTATCCAACTAAATTAATTTATTCTGAATTTAATGTATTTAATATTGAACAAATTTATAAGTATACGCTGTTAAAATTTTATCATAAAAATCGTAATAAGTTTGTAGTACAGACACACAATTATGACACAAGACGAAATATTAATTCAACATTAGTAGAACCTAAATGTCTCACATCTGCTGGTCTAAAGCATAGCATAAATTTTGGCCCTCGGTTGTACAATGCTTTAACTAAATTACACCCAGAACTTCTAACATGTAACCCACTAACATATAACAAGAAAATTAGAAACGTGTTAATATCTTAAATTTGATTAAATAAATTTATAGCCTATGTGTATGAATTAATCAATCTATATTATATTTGTATTCTATAATTTTGAAATATATATTAATCCTACTTTTCACGTGCGATATTATTCTTCTCTAGTGTTAATATTATAGTATATACTTAATTCCATTGCCGCTGTAATTATATTTTAGTTCCTATTTTATTTTACTTATTTATTTATTTATATTATTTTTTTTATTTTAATATTATATCTGAACTGCGACCGAGCACGAGCGCTGCTCATTCGGTCTCAAATTTTGTTAATACTACTGTATCTTCTTTTTATATTGCTTGTATTATTTTATTTGTATTTATCTTTGTTTGTTTTTGTAATTATATTTCTTTATTCTGTATATTTGAATTTAAATAAATAAATTTAAATAAATAAATAAATTTCAATGTTATCTCTGTAGGTTCTTATGGCCTAGCAAGGTCAATGTGGATATCTGTTCCTCGGAAAAAAATCAATACTTTCGCGTCTGCGCACATCTCACAACATACGGGACATTGCTCCAGGTCAGATACAATTAAAATTAATAATATCAAGTTAGAAATATGGTCGAGCATAAAAAGTCGTATGAAACTCGCCTATAATGGTAATTAAGAAGCTCGTATGAAAATTATGAAACTCGCTTGCGCTCGTTTCATAAATATCCATACTCACTTCTTAATTACCTTCATTATAGGCTCGTTGCATAATGTACTATTATCTACATTATCTTATAAAAATTCTCACGTGACAAAATTCAGATGTCACACATAGGTACGAAGAAGAACATCGAATAGGTATAAGATAGATTTAATGGCAAAACATATATTTTTATCGCCATTCATATAGAGGTATTTGCCATAAAGAAGCACAAGCTTTATAAATGAGTTAAGATCGTTTCTAAACCTCCTTCATGTTGCTCTCCCACTTATGACCAACAATCGTAGCCTATTTGTTATATACTTACAATTTACTTACAAATGGCTTTTAAGGAACCCGGAGGTTCATTGCCGCCCTCACATAGACCCGCCATCGGTCCCTATCCTGAGCAAGATTAATCCAGTCTCTGCCATCACATCCCACCTCCCTCAAAACCATTTTTATACTATTTTCCCATCTACGTCTCGGTATATACAGTAGGCCTATGTTTAAAAATCTTTCTATCTCGTCCCGAAAACAACTCTCTCACGAGAATAAAATTTTGAATAAACGCTTCATCTGAAGAGAAAGACATAATTATTTTTTGTTTAGAGGAGGTCATCAAGTACTGTATAGTGTTCCTTGACCATGTTGAACCTCTAGACAGCTTTACTTTAATTTGTATTATTTTTGTCACTGTTTGCATTATTTGTATTTGTATGTGTTATCTAGTAGGATGGAAAAGAAGGCCCTATTGCCTTTATCCTGTCAGATTAAATATATATATATATATATATATATATATATATAATAATAATAATAATAATAATAATAAAACAAAGTCATTTTAAAGCGAAGTTGATTATAAATGGGAGCCAAACTTTTTTCATCAGAGTATAATTTTACGTACAAAAACAAACAACTTTAGTCTGAAACATTTTCATTGAACTCTTATTTTTAAAATCATCATCATCATCCTTCACGAATTAGGCCTCTGTAGACCTGTTTCGGCCCCATCTAGCAGTCTTCTTAAAGGTCTTCCTGGTCGACGATGTCCTCTAGGTTTATATTGCATCATAATTTTTGGTATTTTTCCATTCTTCTTACATGATCTAGCCAATTGAATTTGTATCTGCTGATTTTTTCTTCTACTGACTCTACTTCTAATTGTTCTAAAATTTCTTAATTCCTTTTTCGGTCTAAAAGAGTATATCCTGCTGTCCTCCTCAAAAATTTCATTTCCGTTGCTTTGATTCTGTTCACGTCTTTTTTCTTTAATGTCCAAATCTCGCTTCCGTATAGAAGGGTGGGTAATGCTAGTGTATTATATATTTTTATTCTTGTAGATTTTTGTACTAATTTAGCTTTTAATGCATTGTTTATTATTCCTAGAATTTGTGTAAATTTGGTAATTTTCTTGTTCACATCTTTTTCATTTTGATAAGATATTTCACAACCCAGATAATTGAAATTTTGCACTTGTTCGAGGCATTGGTTATTGTGTATTATCTTATTTCTGACTGGGTCTTGTCCTAAAAATACCATTACTTTTGATTTTTGTGCCGAAATTTCCATCCCAAAATATTTTAATATTTTATTTAATGTTTACAATCCTCTTTGTAAATTATACTCTGAATTGGAAATTATGACTTGATCATCGGCATAGAGTAAGGTATTTAATGTTAGAGCACTGGTTATTTTGATTCCTGATGTGTAGATATGGTTCCATTTTAAAATAATTTCATTTAAATAAATATTAAATAAAGTTGGTGATAGTGGACAACCTTGTCGAAATCCATTATTAACTAATTTTCTTTCGGATATACAGTTATTTATTTTGACACTTATTTTGCTGTCTGTGTAGATTTCTATTATATTTTGCAATAGCAAATTTGGAATATTTTTTTCTTGTAATATATCGAATAAAAGGTCTCTTCGGACTTTAGGACTTTATTTTTAAAATATGTAACAAAATTCAAAAACATGATTGTGACTCAGATTTGTTTTGTTTACCTTCCATATAAACACAAGACTCGTTTTAACGATTAATATTTCCACAACCGTTGTAGAATGAAGTTAGAATTTGAATTGAAATTGGAGAGGGGCACTACCACCCAGTACTGCTACTTTGCAAGATCTATTGCGCTAACCCTCAAGTTAGGCAGATTTCGAGCAGACAATCTCATTCGTGCTTAGGCCAGCCTCCTCCATACGTTGCCAGCCGGCGTTCCGAGAATGCTATGGAATGACGAAGAAATGGAAAAATGTTGAAATGATGTGCATGACTAATACGGGGAAAAACGGGAGAACCCGGAGAAAAGCCTCAACTGCCACCGTGTCCGTCACAGAACCGCCAGCATTTTCTCGTATTCGGTTGAGGGAAAACCCCGGAAAACTCTCAGGCAGGTAACTTTCCCCAACCGGGATTCGAACCCGGACCACCTGGTTACGCGGTCAGACGCGCTAACCGTTATTCCACAGGTGTGGACACAGAATATTTTTGTTAAAGGTACAAAATCAACCTGAATTTTACGGCATGTTTATGTTGACTTTGACAGAAGTTTTTCCCAAATGTAAAGCGAATGTCAGATAATCCAATGCCGACATCTCGCACACATTTCACTAAAAATACCGTACATTTATGACCAGTTCCACCAACGATAGAAAACCAGGCAGTTCATACGACTTTGTTAAATAAGAGATTAAAAAGAGAAATATTTTCAGGAATTAGTATCTTCAAAGAAATCAACTCTGTAAAATTACAGCGTAAGATGCAATTTTTAGATCTTAACCTACTTCTGCTTTCAGGTTCACAATTTTCATGTTTGCTAATTTGATTTCTCTTTTTGTTACAGATCCATGAGGTCATCCTCCGACCTCTGGGCCAGGTATTCTAACCTCCTCAACCAGAAGAGTTTTTCATTTGGTATCAAAATGTCTGATCCAATGTACTAATCAATATATTGCAGTCTGAAGCGAACTCTTGAAGTTATTTAATTCCCGCCCTCGAACTCCTTGAATAGCCCTACATTCTGGTGCTGAGTAGTCCTTGCTCTCAGTCTCCTACATCCTTGTCCTTAGAACTCACAATCTCTTCGAGAAATACCAATATACAGAGTGATTCAACAGGAGTAGTAAATATTATAGGTGTGGTAATATGGTCTATTCTGAGTAAAAGGTTTATATAAACATGTGTCCAATTTTCGATGGGTGTGGACATACAGCCAATATCAAAATTGTTCCACAGACATTTTAGGAATAAGATATTTCAGAAATCTTCAATTCACCTTTAAAATGGCTGAGATATATTCAATTTAGAGAATTACTGTCCCTTTTTTCTTAATTTGAGACCCAAATTCTTCAAAAAATAATCTCGAATTTATCCCAAAAAAAGTGTCGCAGGCATTTGCCTAACCACATACAGACATAAACAAATATTTTAGGGGGAACCAGATTCTGAGTTTTGATCAATTCTGGCGATTTTCTTCATTTTTTAAATACGGTGCCAAAAATTTACGGTTTCTTCAGGAATAGTGAAGTGGAGATTTCATCTCGATATCTTTAGGCTAGTTCTAAGTTAGGAATTCAGTTTGTCCGACACAGGAGGTTACTATATTCAGAATGCATATTACTTATTTACAAATGACTTTTAACGAACTCGGAGGTTCACTGCCGCTCTCACATAAGCACGCCATAGGTCCCTATCCTGTGAAAGATTAATCCAGCCCCTACCATCATATCCCACCTCCTTCACATCCACTTTAATATTATCCTCCCATCTACGTCTCGGCATCCCAAAAAGTAGTTTTCCCTCGTCTCCCAACTAACACTCTGGATTCACCCATACATGCTACATGCCCTGCCCATCTCAAACGTCTGGATTTAATGTTCCTAATTATGTCAGGTGAAGAATACAATGCGTGCAGTTCTGTGTTGTGTAACTTTCTCCATTCTCCTGTAACTTCATCCCTCTTAGCCCCAAATATTTTTCTAAGCAACTTATTCTTGAACACTCTTAACCATCCAGAATGCATATTATTATTTAGTGAACTGTCCGAACACAGGTCTGAACCTCACTAGTGATACCAACAAGGCACCACTCATGGGGAAACTAAGTCAGGAAATAATGGGGTAGGATGTCCAGTTTCTCTCTCTCTCTCTCTCTCCATTGCATACTTCGCCGTCTAGCTAGCCTACATATTACACTAACCAGACTTCAGATGAAAGCATGTTGCTTATAAACTTACAAATGGCTTTTAAGGAACCTGAGGTTCATCGCCGCCCTCACATAAGCCCGTCATCGATCCCTATCCTGAGCAAGATTAATACAGTCCCTACCATCATATCCCACCTCAATCAAATCTATTTTTCTATATTATTATTATTATTGGCCTCCCCAAAGGTCTTTTTCCTTCAGGTCTCCCAACTAACCCTCTATACGCATTTCTGGATTCACCCATACGTGCTACATGCCCTACCCACCTCAAATATCTAGATTTAATGTTCCTAAATATGTCAGGTGAAGAATAAATGAGTGCAATTCTGCCTTATGTAACTTTCCTCATTCTCCTGTAACTTCATCCCTCTTAGCCCCAAATATTTTCCTAAGGACCTTGTTCTCGAATGCCCTTAACCTATGTTCCTTTCTCAAAGTGAGAGCAGTTCAAGTTTCACAGCCATACAGAACAACCGGTAATATAACTGTTTTATAAATTCTAACTTTCAGATTTTTTTTAAAGCAGACTGGGTGACAAAAAGTTCTCAACCGAATAATAACAGGCATTTTCATATTTATTCTATATTTAATTTCCTCCCAAGTATCGTTTATATTAGTTATTGTTGCTCCAAGATATTTGAATTTTTCATCCTTTTCGAAGAATAAATATCTGGTCACGAGACATAATTATATACTTGTAAGAATGTGTCCATCATTAAAATTAACAAATATTAGCTTAAGCAAGTCATTAATTTGTTGTATATTATGAATTATATGAACAGTTATACCATGTACTAGTAATGGCGCGTATTTTAAATTATATGTTTAATTTCGAATATTTTATAAATTCCACAACTGGTGTTCCACAACGCCGATATGACTCAGTGCACAGCACGTCTACTTCCCAACAAAGCAATCCGTGGTTCGAGTCCACGCGACTACGCATGTGTCCCTTATCTTCTACTTGCCCTGTGATGTCTCTGCGGTTGTCCTACGTCGTGCTGATGACACGATCAGGGATGCCAAGTGCTCTGATGTAGTGCAAAGAAAGCATTCAACAATATTCAGGTTGTGCAATGCGCGGCATACTTTAATTCCTCATGTTTAGCTATGAAATTACCTCAGTGTTGCGTAAAATTACGCAATAGCCCGTCAAAATATAATCTTGACAAGAAAGGCAATATCTTATCGCGGATCTTACAGCAAAGTCATTCCTTTTCTCTACTATCTTTTGCTAGAGAAAAATCAGTCGATTTCCTTGATATTCATATCAACAGTGTGACCAACTAAGAAAAATATATACTGATGGTTTACACTAATTTGAAAAACGATATTTTAATACCATTAAGATACTCATGACTCTTCTGAATAAAAACCTTCAAACATTGAGCAATCTTTTTCAAACTTTCACTGATTCATTGGTGGACCAATACTAAGTGTTCTGTGGGGGAAAATTAAAAAAAATAACTATTTGGGGAGTAACACAAAATAGTACATTATGCAAAGAGCCTATAATGATAGTAATTAAGAAGCGAGTAAGGATGTTTATGAAACGAGCGCAAGCGAGTTTCATAATTTTCATACGAGCTTCTTAATTACCATTATAGGCAAGTTTCATACGACTTTTTATGCTCGACCATATTTCTAACTTGAAATTACAGTATTCAGATGTATACATTTTATTTGTATCTGACAAGATCGGAAGTGATCTTGTTCTAGGTCGTGAATTGTGAGATGTGCGCAGACGCGAAAGTATTGATTTTTTCCGAGGAACAATAATGTCATTGACCTTGTGTAATCCCGTTAAACTTCGTATAACCTTGATTATTGAATTCGACATTGAAAAACGAGATCACAAATTGAATTTATTTGAATATTATTTACAATTAACGCTAATTATTATAGTAACAGAACATAACTTTCTGCGACAGTATTGGATTTCCAGCCTCCGTGACTTTTCGCTAACTCTCTTTCGATTGCATATCCGAGAATAATCGATACTTGCGGTTTTATAACGGTACACCTGTAAGTTGAGTTGTCATTGGCTGAAAACACCTGAACTTTAATGAGTAGGTGTACTTTAATGACATGCATTAAGGGTTGCTACCAGGTGTATAATTACTACATTTCGGCATGGTCGAGCATAAATTATTTTATAAAATAAACTTACAGTTTTTTACTCTAACTTCTTAATGAATTATTTTATACTGATTTTCTTTGATCCAGAATATTCCTAAATATATGCTGAATATTTGAATGTCAGAAAGTTATGTAAAATTAAAGGTTTCTGTTAAGACTCTTCAGACAATTGCATCAACCATTTTAAAATCTTCATTGAACATCATCAATCACTATCTCTATTCATTCATATTTATAATATTCAATATATATTATTTATTTTCAATACATTTTTATCGTTTTGATAGCAACCAAATCTTGTCGCAGAATATTCTTTTTTAAAATTTCATTATGTATTTTTTAACATTAATTTTCATTTTCTTTTTTGTTCATTTGAATTGATTAGGATGCCGATATTTAAAATCCAAGATCTGGACGGCTATCATTTCGATGATATTCTCTCACATTTTGAAATTTGAATTTCATTTTTCTTTTAGCGAGGGTGAATTTTTTTAATACTTATTTATTTCACAATATTTTTTGTTATGCAGTTTTCTAAATTTTCTTGATCCAGAACACAGAGTACCTATGTCATGTCCTTTAATTTGATATATGACACAGTCATTTAAGATGTTGTTTGATGGGTATTATAATTTTTGGAAAATAAATAAATACATAAAAATCAATAAATGAGAAACGAGAAATAAACTTTGAATAGATAAAGAACAATGACTGCTTCCGGTTAGAAAAAAGCTAATAAATAATGGACAATTGAAGCACGATATCATAAAACTATATACATTTGTAAAGTAGAAATAACAAGGAATCAGAAAATACCAACACTGAAAAACCCAAAATTTTGACCAAAACAATCATGAATACCTTAAGGTGAGTGATTTATGGCGAATTTTTTTTATATTTGAGCCGTTGAGAGCAGAAGTGGTGTAAGTCAAGAATGGTTAATGAAGGTTAAAGTAAACATTCTGTAAAATACAGCGCAAAGTAGCAATTAATATTTAATTTATTTAAACTATTAGTAGTCAGTGGATAGCAAGAAAGACATACTAATTGCTACTTTGCGCTGTATTTTACAGAATTTTTACTTTAAACCTCATTTTCCAATTTTGACTTACACCACTTTTGCTCTGAACGGCTCATTCAAAACCGTGTTGTGTAGAAAATATTCTAAGAAGTTCTGTATATAATTATACACAGACAATTGCTTGCCTTATGTCCACATCACTCAGCAGAAGTGAACGATCATCCAAGCTGTAAGAGAGTATCGTATTTATAGCACTAGCCAATTATTGATAATTCTGGATTATTGTTTTCAATTGCTTTTCTCTGTTTCAAAGGCTCCGAAAGTCAAAACGTGTTACACAAAATAATGCAAGAGTCGCTATCTCAGAATTCTGATATAACGCATTATCGCTACTGTCACATTCCTTCTTCATCGCACTATCACGCATACCGCATCTGATCTCTGGGAAGTGTACACTTGACAAGGAACTATATATACCGAAACAAAACTACTTTACCTTCAGAACACAAGGCGAGATTCTGCTGAAATATAGGTAAGTACTGTGTAAGTTACTCATTTAATATCTCACACTGCTTATACAGAGTGGTTCAGGAACTCTGCAACAAACTGAGGAATGATAGCCCATTTTTTGTCAGACAACCAATGTTTGTCCGAGGCACCATTTGGGAGCTATACCATCTCACCACTTAGATGACAAACTACAAAATCAATTTGTTTCAAGTACAATTCTTTCGTGAAGTTCCCATTTATCCACCCACGTAATTTTTTTATATTACCTATACAGTGAAACTTACCTTAACAGACACTTCCCAATAGCGGACGTTTTAAAATTCCCCTGCAAAATAACATTGGCCCTTATGATAAAATTCTTCCAAATAGCGGACACTCTCAATAACGGACGCGGACACTGAAATGTATCTCCCAACAACAATTAAAACTTCCAAATAACGGACAGAGTGAAAGAAAAAAAGAAAAAGACGGTTGTAAATTAAACGGAATTCTTTGCAACAATCATTATCGTGCATTTGAACGTTCTTGTACTTTATTGAAGGTAAGCAGCACAGTTGTTATAGTCGCGACGCTGTTATTTCCGGCGTGACTCCGCCTCTTTGCTTATGTCTTAGGAAGTGAACGCTCTATAAAGTCTAGGTAGGAAGTATCGTTCGCCATTTTTGTTCTTTCGTTCCCGAGCTACCATACGAGGAATCTATTTTCCACACCGTTAAACATTATCATGTCGTAGCTCCTATGATAATAAATCAAACGCACTGTAATTCAGCAAATAATTGAGCGGCAAATAACGTCCTCGTGTGCTTTCTGCGAACCCAACGAAAGAGCCAAAATGGCGGGCGATTATATTAAGTATTTATCGAGCCTTAAGAAATGAATAACGTCTTCATAAGCGAATCACAAGACGCACACGTTTAAATGTAGCCGACCTGCAACGCGATTGGCTGCCAGAAATTAGAGTGATGGGACTATAGTTGTGATACTGTACGTGAGCAGTCCCACTTTCTTAGTTTGTCAAGTTGAGTGTTCGGAAGTATAATCACATTAAAAATGTCACAAAAACGTAAACATATGTCACTAAAAGAGAGAAACTGTATATTGTAAAGCATAGTGAGAAGGAGAAATTAAGTGTTCGTGAGCTGGCCATAAAGTTTAATGTGGGAAAAACTCAGGTTAGTGAAATTTTGAAAAACAAGGATGTTATACTAAATTCATACAATGAGAATGCAATTCTAGATTTCTTTGTGTAAGTTGAAGTGGTACAGTGTAATTTCATTTACAAAACATTTACTGGTACGATTTCTCTCTGGATGAATACTGTAAACAATCTCACTGTCTACTGTACTGTACTGTAAAATATAGTGTTGAATATGTATGAGAAATTTTAATGTACTGTATACATAGTAACGAATTTCTAAATAGCGGACACTTCTCAATAACGGACATTTAATTTTTCCCCGGCGGTGTCCGCTATTGAGAAGTTTCACTGTATATAGTTTTACCCAGCACTAGAGTAAATTGTCGCGGTGTTTTCCTTGATTATGAAATAACCCTGTAGATTTTTAGAGCGAACAACTAATGTTGTATGTAACAAAAAAACTGTAATATCATATTGGTGGAAAAGTCAGTTTTTTTTTTTTAAATTATTTCCTAAATGTTTAACACCCTCTTATTCCGTAACTCTTGCAAATAGGATCGACTTTTTTGTCCATATCGGTAAAAAATCTAATAAAGAATAATTTCTCTCTCTGGCGTATTTCAATAGCGTGGACTGTTTTCGTGTAAATTTAATTTAGAAACCACTAATTTCAAGTCACTGAACGATGCGAGCAGATTTCAACTTCATAGCCAGAGAGTAGCTCACATAACGAGACATACCGAGTTCGTTGACCTCTTACATCTGTATTACGAGAACAGTGTGTTAGCGGCGATGTTAGTAGTAGTATTTATTTATTTAACCTGGTAGAGATAAGGCCGTCAGGCCTTCTCTGCCCCTCTACCAGGAGATTCCAACTATAATATGAAGAATAAAATTACAATTAGTATTAAATTTACAATTACGATTACAAATAAAATTACAAAATTACGATGTTGCCAGACTGCTGAAATTTCAAACTTAATTTTCTAATTAGGCCCTAACCGTGAATTTTATCACAAAACATATTATAAGTTTTATCTTCATTTAAGTGTACCCTATCGTTCCTTTCAATCTGCAAGACTATTTTCCCACGTCAAGGTTCCGTTATAAATCGAACCTGGAGTTTTATATTGCAATCGATAATAGTATTAATCAAATACTAGTTTCTTGTATGTAATATTCTGTGACAGTTATCTGTTCTTTTCGTGCGGGCTGCTTGATGTATTTATGCCTCTATTGATTTATTCAGTTTTTCCCTCGGGGAGATTTTTCCGGGGAGGATTATCTTACTTTTAGGACGATTTAGTCAGCGGCATGGTGGACGTTTACGTGGAGAATAAGAGTCTGTGCCTCCCCTAACGGAGTCTCCATTTCAATCTAAGAATTAATATTATATTTTCTGATTATTTATAATAATTTTGGCGCAAATGTAATACACATATTTTTTATATTTTTTGTCTTATTGTTACTAACATTTTATTCATTGCTCTTCGGCCAAATGTAAGTTTAACAGTTAAAATTTAAAGTGAAGGCCATTTTATTATGTTAAACGCTTAAAAGAGTTAAATTTGTATAAGTATTGGTTTACTTACTTACTTACTTACTTACTTACTTACTTACTTACTTACTTACTTACTTACTTACTGGCTTTTAAGGAACCCGGAGGTTCATTGCCGCCCTCACATAAGCCCGTCATCGGTCCCTATCCTGAGCAAGATTAATCCAGTCTCTATTATCATATCCCACCTCCCCCAAATCCATTTTAATATTATCTTCCCATCTACGTCTCGGCCTCCCCAAAGGTACTCATTTTAAATAGATTTCTTTGTTCGTTAAATACATTTATACACGTTTATGCCCTGCCTGAGTTCGTGCATGCACCATCAATGTCCAAAGAGGTATAAAGGAGCCCTTCAATAATACTTTGGTTTGTGTATTAGGTGAGCTGAAGAAACTTTTGACAGACTACAATGCAGCGTTGGGCAGGACGAGTTGCCGTGGTGACGGGAGCCAGTGCTGGGATAGGAGCAGCTACAGCTGAAGAACTCGTCAAGAATGGAGTGAAAGTTGTCGGACTAGCGCGAAGAGTGGACAAAATTGAGGTAAAAAATTGGGTAGTTTATGTACGAAAATTTTACAAACAAACACTATTGAAATCTCATTCATTATAAAGAATTAAGCAGGTGAATATACAAACATTAGTCAAACTTGTTACACGCACTATATTTACGAAATAATTCACCGAAACAGATTGATTTCTCTAACTAATCATACCACACAGTATCTAAAAATCAAATTTTCTTCGGCTCTACTATATCAGGTACTAGCGAATAACCTGAAGTCTCAACCTGGAAAGCTGTACCCATTGAAATGTGACATCACCAAGGAGACAGAAGTCCAGGAGGCGTTCAAATGGATCAAGTCTAATCTGGGGGGAGTGGACATCCTCATCAACAATGCAGGAGTGGCGAAAAACAGCAAACTCTCAAGTGTGTATGAGTTGAACATGCCTGACACAATGAGATGACATTAAATTTTAATAGAAAAGAATAACGTTCAATCAAGGGATCAATCCCATTGAATTTCTCAAATGCAAAACATCTCTAGGTCAGGTATTCCATATCTAATGCATGGGTGAAGTTTCAATGCACAATACAGATAATTTGACCAACAACATTTCGATATTCCAGCTGGACCAGTCGACAGCTGGAGAACTATCCTAGACCTGAACATTTTGGCCCTCAGTGTCTGCACCAAGGAAGCACTTCAGAGCATGAAGGAGCGGGGGGTGGATGATGGACACATCATACACATCAACAGGTGGGTTGTAAGAGATCATCGGTTGTGTGGCAATTCATCCGGGTAAACTGGTAACTTGTTTTGTCCCTGTACAAGCGTTACACGTACTTATCAGTTCGTACAACAAAGTTTTCATCTGCCAACTTTTTCATAACTGAAATTCGTCTCACCTAACCAGCACCAGTTATGTTTGCGATAGTTCTTTGTTGAAATATCGTCTTGCAGACCTGAATTTTATATTACATAACTCGGTGGCCTAATGGATGCTATTGAATCTGAGACTCATGAGTTCTAACCAAGGCGAGGAAAATTAATTCTGTGGCCGGCAGGAAAATGGTCTTAAGTAAAAATTTTATTCTTTTCAGGAGAGCAGTAGAAAGATTGAAATTGGTGTCAATTATAGAGTTTTTTTAATTAAGAGTTTTTTTCCTGGATATTATTTGTTTATATTTCTTCTAAAACAGGTAATGTTGCTCATTTAACAATTTTCTTGATTATTTCCAAAAATAGCCGCACTTACGCCCTTTTAAGACTAGACGCCAAACTGAGTAGAAGGGACTATTGAACATAAGACTTTTACATGTCAAAATAAATAATAAATGTAAATTATTAGGAATGCAAAATGGGTTTTAAACAATTATAGGACTGTTTACCCTGGTGCTTAAAGTTTTAAAAGGAAAGGGCATCAGTATGTGATAAGATAGCTGAAATACAAGTTATACCTTTTTAATAGGGAAGCATGGAAAGTAAACATCTGATGTTTGTAAGGAATAAAGTATTAAATATTCTTAAGTCCTTTATTCTGTGTGTGCTCGATTCAAAAAGTACTTAGGACATTTGGTAACGCTCTACAAATCCAGTCAGGAGTCTTATTTGACTTTAGCCGTTTTACCAGATTGTAGAGAATTGTTTCCGCTTTCAGAATATATAAAAATCTCATTTTCACAAAATATTGACTAAAGACCTTTTTCCTTCCTGCCACAGAATTATGAAGGATCATTCAAGTATATGCATGGCTTCCTCTGCAAAATAAGTAATTCTGAAATACCCTTGCCATTGATTTACGGCAAGTGAAAGAAAGCTTTCTATAAGACACTTTTCCAGGAATAAAACTGTTACCAGGTATCCTACCAATTTCGCTCTTGTTGAATTTCGTCTCTGCAGTTGTATATATGAAGTGTAAGAGTTAGAATCAAAAAATACTTTACTACGGCATAAATATTCTAACTTCAATTGAAATGGATGTTACCCATTATCTCCCATACACAAAAATTAGCTTTTCATAACCTCAGAGCACTTCCACAAATTTTCTATTCTATAATTTTGGTTACAGTCCAGCTATAGAGTAGGTATTCTGGAAGGATTTCGGCTTCCCTTGTAAGTAGAATTCGATCAGAACGGTATAGATTCCCGATTAATTCTGTGAGATTTGAGCTTGACCAAGCGGTTTCGATAGAATTATTTGTAGCTCGAGTAGCCTATTCATTCTCAAAAGTTATTTGTATCAATTTAGAGTTACAGACCAAAGTTTTCCGAAATTGTACCAAGCTTAAGGTTCGGAAATCTTTACACTTGCGTAAGATTCAGCAAGACTAGTGCGTAAACTGCACTCACAATTAAGTTTTGTGTGTTCAGCACTGCTGGCCATGGGATTCCTAACAGCGAGTTTGCAAACCTGATGTACTGCGCGTCCAAATACGCTGTCACGGCTCTGACAGAGGGACTCCGACGAGAACTGGTGCAGCAGAAGACGAAGATAAAAGTCACGGTGAGTTTATCATATTTATTACTCAATAATTACTGTAATTGCCCACATCTAACACCTTCCACACAAGCCAAATATTTAGGAATTATTATAGATCAGCATTTACTTTGGAATAAACAAATTGATTTTATGTGTACAAGTATAACAAACACAAATCATAAATTCACAATACTTCGAAATTTTATCACTAAGGAGGCAATGAGAATATTATTTCTAGCTTTTAGTACAATCATTAATACTATATGATATAATAAATTGGGATGGAGTAGTATCATCTGACTTAATCCATTAATTTTATTACACAGAAGGTTAATAAAAATTTGTCTAACCAAAAAAAAAAGATTACTTACATACTTACTTACTTACTGGCTTTTAAGGGACTCGGAGGTTCATTCCCGCCCTCACATAAGCCCGCCATAGGTCCCTATCCTGAGCAACATTAATCCATTCTCTATCACCATATTCCACCTAACTCAAATACATTTTAATATTATCTTCCCATCTACGTCTCGGCCTCCCTAAAGGTCTTTTTCCTCCGGCCTCCCAACTAACACTCTATATGCATTTCTGGATTCGCCCATACGTACTACATGCCCTGTCCATCACAAACGTCTCCATTTAATGTTCCTACTTATGTCAGGTGAAGAATACAATGCGTGCAGTTCTGTGTTGTGTAACTTTCTCCATTCTCCTGTAACTTCATCCCTCTCAGCACCAAATATTTTCCTAAGCACCTTATTCTCAAACACCCTTAACCTATGTTTCTCTCTCAAATTGAGAGTCCAAGTTTCACAACCATAAAGAACAACCGGTAATATAACTGTTTTATAAATTCTAACTTTCAGATTTTTTGACAACAGACTGGATGATAAAAGTTTCTCAACCAAATAATAACAGGCATTTCCCGTATTTATTCTGTGTTTAATTTCCTCCCGAGTGCATTTATATTTGTTACTGTTGCTCCCAAATATTTGAATTTTTCCACCTCTTCAAAGGAAAAATTTCCAATTTTTATAAAAAAAAATGATTACCCAACAAATTTAATTTATACAGATTTTAAAATATCAACTATTGAAGAAATTTAAAAATATAGTTTACTAACTTACTACCACAGAAATCAAATAAAACATAAATCTAATGGACATGAATATCGTACTCGAAGACAAAAGTCTACTTTCCCATTAATTGAGCCTAAATGTCATACAAGTGCAGCTCTTAAACATGGTGCTAGTTACGGCCCAAGACTTTATAATAAAATTAAAAACCATTTTCCAAATTTGAAATACTTTAAAATTGAAGCTTTTAAAAAAAGAAATGTCCACACCTGTGGAGTAACGGTCAGCGCGTCTGGCCGCGAAACCAGGTGGCCCGGGTTCTAATCCCGGTCGGGGCAAGTTACCTGGTTGAGGTTTTTTCCGGGGTTTTCCTTCAACCCAGTACGAGCAAATGTTGGGTAACTTTCGGTGCTGGACCCCGGACTCATTTCACCGGCATTATCACCTTCATATCATTCAGACGCTAAATGACCTAGATGTTGATACAGCGTCGTAAAATAACCAATAAAATAAATAAATAAATAAATAAAAAAGAAATTTATAAAATTATTCATGATATATAATATTAACAAATGGGCGTATTTTTTACCTTTTTATTTCTGTCGACTATATTCATATGTTTATTGAATATCACTGGCTCCTGTCTGATTATCAATGTTGAGTCCTTTTCTGTGCATCTGTGTATGTTTATTCATGTAATGGAAGAGAATAGGACTATCAAAGCCTGAAACATGTGATTAATTTGCAGAGTGTGAGTCCTGGAATAGTGAAAACAGAGTTCGCAGCGGCGACTGGAAGTGGAGTGGACCCTGAAGAATTCTACGGTGGATTACCACACCTCGTGGGTAAGGACGTGGCTGACGTCATCTTGTACGTCCTTGCAACTCCTCCACATGTACAGGTATGCAATTTCTACCAATTTATACGTAGCACAATACATTATGTCTCTGAAGTCTTGTTACACATTTAATTACGTTATATACCTACCTTACAAATATTCTGAAATCAAAATATTTATGCCTCACAATAGTAATATACGTTACAAGAGCGGTATGTTGACGTTTTCATGGTCGAGGAAAAGATTTAAAAAGCGAAACGTAGTTGAGCTTTTTTAATTTCCGAGAACATGAAAACAAACATACCGCTCGTGTATCGTACATTATTTTATGCGAAGATCGTTTATTACATACCTGAAAGACGAATTTCTAATTAGTTGCAATGAAACCTCCATGTTGGTTTCTGTTTAATGACGGCAACTTCGGAAAACCAAAATATCTTTCTTCAACATTGTTGCTATAAAATGTTTTCTCCAGCAGGCCGTGATATAATTACGTCTGTCTTATTTTTCCCTCAGACTATAAATGCGAACTTAAAACAAACGGTAAGGTTATGTAATTATTTATTTTTCATTTTAATAGTTTAACAATATTATTTATATAACATATTGCAGTAATAACATCGGCATCTGGAATCTCGTTGGTTTTTTCACGGCTTCCTTAATGTTACTTGCAATGCAATAAGTTTCGTGGAGTAGTAGACTTTACTTAATTTTTGCAAATATTTAAAAACAATAATTAACATTGCAATTTAGGTGAAATTGCAGTGGTAAGTTTCCAATTTATAATTATTACTATGTTAAACGTCTCTAAAAATAATACGTGTATGTTAAAAGCCTAAAGCAGAAAAATGAATGTCGCGCTTAAGCGGTAAGAAGAGGGAAATTGTTATGTGTGTTACGTTGGGAATACTGAATGTGGTATTTCACACTTACCGCGTATTGGTTCTGTGCGGAAAATAAGCAAATACGCACGATCTCGCACAAAAAAAATTACGAATCCCACGAAAATGTGACACAAAATTAATTAAAAAAACATGTACTTTATCAAATTCTATTTAGTTACTAACTCTGAGATAGCCCCTATAAAGAAGAGGACGGAATACAGAAACCAGTTGTATCACTCTCTCACTATTAATCCACAATGGTATTTACACTACAGGCTATGTGTCGTCAATTCATAAAACAAAGGTTTCGGAAACATCAACGTAAAATATTACACATATCATCATTTACATATTCAATGATGTGGCTCAGAATTTAGCGAGTTTCACTCGAATCCCAAAGATTATGAATTTGCTAACTTAATATCTTTTATTATTTCAGATTCACGAGCTCACAGTTCGACCTACGAGCCAGGAATTCTAACGTCATCAACCAGAAGAATCTTTCTTATCTCTCATCAAAATGTATTACCAAATATAAATGATATATTGCAATCTGAACTGAAATGTATAACTTATTTGGTTGCTCCTAACTCCTGGAATCGTCCTACACTGTTGTTTTGAATCCATTTGTTCTAAGTCGTCCTACATCCTTATACTGAATTGTCCTGCATCCCTGTTCTGAGTAGTTTTAAATCCTTGTTATGAATTACTGAACAAAATCCGTCCTATAGTTTAGTAGAAATCGCTGTACACAGACACACTAGTACTAAAATTATTATATTTCATGTACATCATTCCCTGATAAATTGACTCGTAGATACTGAATATGAACAAAATCCGTCCTATAGTTTAGTAGAAATCGCTGTACACAGACACACTAGTACTGAAATTATTATATTTCATGTACATCATTCCCTGATAAATTGACTCGTAGATACTGAATATGAACAAAATCCGTCCAATAGTTTAGTAGAAATCGCTGTACATAGACAGACTAGTACTAAAATTATTATATTTCATGTACATCATTCCCTGATAAATTGACTCGTAGATACTGAATATGAACAAAATCCGTCCAATAGTTTAGTAGAAATCGCTGTACACAGACACACTAGTACTAAAATTATTATATTTCATGTACATCATTCCCTGATAAATTGACTCGTAGATACTGAATATGAACAAAATCCGTCCTATAGTTTAGTAGAAATCGCTGTACACAGACAGACTAGTACTAAAATTATTATATTTCATGTACATCATTCCCTGATAAATTGACTCGTAGATACTGAATATGAACAAAATCCGTCCTATAGTTTAGTAGAAATCGCTGTACACAGACACACTAGTACTGAAATTATTATATTTCATGTACATCATTCCCTGATAAATTGACTCGTAGATACTGAATATGAACAAAATCCGTCCAATAATTTAGTAGAAATCGCTGTACATAGACAGACTAGTACTAAAATTATTATATTTCATGTACATCATTCCCTGATAAATTGACTCGTAGATACTGAATATGAACAAAATCCGTCCAATAGTTTAGTAGAAATCGCTGTACACAGACAGACTAGTACTAAAATTATTATATTTCATGTACATCATTCCCTGATAAATTGACTCGTAGATACTGAATATGAACAAAATCCGTCCAATAATTTAGTAGAAATCGCTGTACATAGACAGACTAGTACTAAAATTATTATATTTCATGTACATGATTCCCTGATAAATTGACTCGTAGATACTGAATATGAACAAAATCCGTCCAATAGTTTAGTAGAAATCGCTGTACACAGACAGACTAGTACTAAAATTATTATATTTCACATGCATCATTCCCTAATATATTGACTCATTTTGTATTTCCAAAAGAATTGGAGAAAGCTGTATTTGCAATGAAAGACTTGCCCTTTGGTAGAACACTATAAATGAATAAATGAATATTGTATCAAACATTATCTTAGAAATGTGCACCTAAACGAGCGCAAACAACAACAAAAAATCAAGTTGCAGTCTCTGTAAATGTATTTTGACACAAATATCTGCGAAAGAAATGATTGCTTTTTATTTTCATTAAATTATTTTAAAATGTATTTATACTGTGACAAAGTTCCATTTAATTATCTTTAATATATGTAGCATTTAAATATAAATGTTTGAAATATTTTCCAATTTAAAAGAACTCGAAACTACCTCTTAACTGTCCAGTGTTCTTCAAATATTACAATACCAAATCTCGTCATCTTCTCTTGACAACAAAGATCTTTTGAGCAACACGCATTGGAAGAAGAAGAATACTAACATGGATATTTAAGTCTAGCATTAATCGTCATTCGCGTGTTTTGATATCAACTTATCAGGTAATTTTGATGCAATTCCACATATATTAAGAGTCAGCGGTGAAGAATAGTTGCGGGGGGAACAGTGTCCACTTCCACACCTCGTTGGATTAATCTGTGTTCAAGATATATGGTGCCAAACGCTACAAATAAAGTGTTATTAATGTTCGATAACACGTCAAGTTGCGATAAATCCCTTTTTTATATCAAATCTCGACACAATGCTATCAATTACTCAACACTTACATAATGCAGATAAGGATTGTATCAATGTAAATATAAATACATCATTAAACCTAGCTCTGGCTTAATACAGTGATTTTATTTGGTTCAATTTTCCTTATCTTATGTACGCTACATCGCCAATCATTTGTTAAGTTCTCACTCGGTCAGTGGCGTAGACGGCGGAAAAGGTCTCACAAAGCTCACAGGGCTGAAGCCCCGCCCTCATTTTCAAGAAACATTTAAAACCTGCATTAGGTGTAAGCCATGAATAAAAAATCCGAAACTAGAGCTGAGTTAGTTCCGGTGATTTTGTAACTTCAAATGGATGAGTTTGTAAGGGAATTTTTTATGGATATGGATTTGAAAACTAAAGTATTTTATACGGATATATTCGAAGAAAAGGAAATTGTTGGAAAATGTGGTTAATTACTTGTGAAATGAGAGGTGCGTGGTAATATAAGTGCAAACGTTCTGGTTTCTAGTGAAGAAAAGGTACATAGGGACATAGGGACGTAGGGAAACGTGTTCCTGTCATTGAAGCTTTATAGTTTATAGTGGCAGTGCAAAGTATTTGAACAGTGAAATGTTTTTGAAGTGTTAATGAAATCAGGATAGAATCAGTGAAATGTGTCGTAGTTCCAGTGCAGTGAGTTGACAGCGAAATGAGTGTAATGTTGAAAGGTACTTGTGCAGATATGAACATATCATACTCGTGGGTTTTAGTTCGAAATTAGGTTTAAGATACAAATTAGATTTATTTTAAATGTTATTTTAAGTGATCGCGCTTAATTTAATTTAGGATGTTCCCTGTTATTATTAATATTATTAATATTATTATTATTATTATTATTATTATTATTATTATTATTATGGGTTTTTATTTTGTTATTAATGACATAATTTATTTTATTGAATGGGATATTATCTGCTTTAACTCTGGATCTGTTGTCATGACTTTTTTGTTTGACTGGATAACTTTACTATTTATAGGTTTTTTTTTATTTCTTCTTTAGTTATTTTATATAGAGATGATTACATAGATGGTGATATAAATATTAATCGATTTATTTTATTAGTTCTTATTATTATTATTATTATTATTATTATTATTATAAATTATTGTTAATATTAATTATTAGTATTATTATTAATTGTATTTTAATTTATAAGTTTATTATTGTCATTATTGAGTGTAATTAGTTACCACTGTCACCGGGTATATACCCATTGCAGTGTGAATAAATAAATACATACATACATAAAACACGCGATACGATGTAATGTGAAGAATGCAAAACTTGTATTAACCCCTTACTGCATAGACAGTTTTGCACACACTGGTTTAATATTCAAATAACTTAAGTAGTTCTCTCTTTCTCAAATGATGTCATATATGATCAAATCCAGTTATTGACAGTGTGTCATATTTGTCTCAGTATGCAGTTTGAAATATTAAATGCTTGTAAGTTATATGAATATAAAACTGGTATGTGCCATATCTGTCCCAGTATGCGGAAAGAGGTTAATTCAATAACCACTGAAAAATAATGAAGCACAAAAAATAACAATACGAAAAACGTATTATTTGACTTTCTTGTGTTAAATATTACATTAGGTACCTCGTTACATGTTTTAGCCTGCTATTGGCCATCTTCAGAACTGGTTCCTGCTTGTCTTTGCGCCTTTTGTTTGTGTTTCCTGTGAGGGTGTGTTTGTGTAGTGTGATGTGGAGTCAAAGAGTGTGTGTTCTGAAATTCAGTTGTAAGTTGAGAATTTCAGAACACACACAATCTTTGACTCCACCTTACATTACACAAACACACCTTCACAGGAAAAACAAACAAAAAGCGCCAAGATCAACAACAACCAGTTCTGAAGATGGCCAATAGCAGGGTAAAACATGTTAACGAGATAATGTGACATTTAACACAAGAAAGTAAAATAATATGTTTTCCGAAGTGATATACGTAATGTTAAAAGTAGTGTAATCAAAATGTAAAATAATAATATTTACAATTTTCATAATGTAACTTCGTTTGTACGTCCGCCATTACGCTAGCCACTGACAGACCAGTAGCCTACTAACAACATCACTGAATAAGGCTTTGCACAGATTCGTATATGCAAGGCATAACAAAATCCCGAAGTGATCTATATTATACTGACAACACAGTCAGGGATGCCTGACATGTGCTGGTCCAAAGACAGTCCAAAACATCACAATGAAGACGTTCAACAATCATTTAAAATTCTCAGGCGCTCTACTGTGCACTTTTAATTCGCAATCAAATTACCGCAGCCTTGCATAACCTTATGCAAGAGCCCAGAGAGACGCTATCTTCTTAAGATATAGCATATCTTATCTGGATTCTTATTGTAAACTCATTACTGCTCTGAATTTACTGTAGTTTGTTAAAAAAAATAAAACAGCCACTTCTGTTGAGCCTTCTGCCAACAGTGTTGCCAACGGAAGCATAATTACTTGAGGCCTCCGCTAATTTGGAATCGATTTTAAGGCCACTAATGTGATTAATTTGCGGCGAACTTCCTGCATATTTAAAGCGTATGCTAAAATGTAACACACGGACCTATATGCCCTTCCCCATATATACTCCACCTTTATTATAAATTATGTATGCCCTAGTTCAGATAATATTAATAGTCTATTAAACATACGAGGTCACTCAATAAGTCGCAAATTGAAAGGACAGGGACCTCTCAAATTGCAGCTTAGATTTCACGGCGCTTCTTCCGACGGCCTTCACCTGCTTTGTCATCGAACAACAGATGACGGCGTCTTGCCATCCTAACGGTAAACACCAGCCAACTCCACCTCGCCCCGTTCAGTGATCAATTGATCAATCTCAGCCCCCCCTCGCGTATGTGGTACCTAAGAGGTTACGTCCAATTTCGGCTTCCCCTTCAAAATTTTCTAGAGCTCCTTCAGGGGAGCAGCGTAACCCGGAGTGAGACTAGTGGCCAACAGGCTTGGAGCTCACATATTTAGTTTTGTACAGCCCCCAACCCCTTGCAAGGACGCGTTTTGCGTACCTTTTAAATTCTCCTCCCAATTCTCCTTCGATTTTTCGATTCGCCGTCGAGATCACTTTGTAACACAATGTTATAAAACTGCATTTACAACATTTCTTGAGGTAATAGATGTGACCAAAAGAGACACTAAGATTGATAACCATGTGTTCCAAATATGAAATTAGTAATTACTGCGCCTTGCGACTAACTTCTGCAACATTGATCGTCATAGAAACTACGTTAAATGTAAACTATACAAACCTACACGCAGGTATTTGAGAAATTCGTGGACGAAAATCGAAAAAGAGAGGAGAATATGGAGGAAAAAATTTAAAAGGTACGCAAAATGCGTCCTTGCAAGGGGTTGGGGGCTGTAAGAAACTAAATATGTGAGCTCCAAGCCTGTTGGCCACTAGTCTCACCCCGGGTTCGCTGCTCCACTGAAGGAGCTCTAGAAAATTTTGAAGGGGAAAACCGAAAATGGACGTAACCTCTTAGGTACCACATATGCGAGAGGGATGGAAATGTGATCAAATGATCACGGGACGGGACGAGGAGATAGCTGGTTTAGATCTGCATATTGAAATGAACTGTCATTTCGCAGTGCAGAAGGAGTCGAGAAGACTCTGTCATCTGTTGTTCGATGACTAGGCAGGTGAAGACCGCCAGGAGAGACGCCGTGAATTCTGAATCTGCAAATTGAAAGGTTCCCTGTCCTTTCGCATTGCAACATGCGTGACGTTGCACATGTATTTCATAATTTATCTACTCTGAACTAGGGCTTTAAGTTGTTTGTTAGTAAAAGGGGATATCTATGAATCTGCGCTGAATGAATGAGTGGGGGGAAGTGGGAGGAGAAACTTTGAAGGTACGTGAAAACACGTCCTTTTTGCAAGGGGGGAGTTGGGGCTGTGAAAAACTGAATATGTGAGCTCCAAGCCTCTTGGCCACTTGTCTCACTTCGGGTTTCGCCGCCCCACTGAAGGAGCGCTAGAAATTTCCAGTGGGTAAGCCGAAAATGGACGTAATTGATTAGCTACAACATACGGGGGGGGGAGGAGGGGCAGAAGTACAGCGACCTGATCCGGAGGAGAGACGCGATGGAGGAGAAGTCTAGGCACGAAACGGTGATAGCCAGTTTGGCTGTTTGAAGATTCGAACGCGTAGGGATTAATCTTACAATAGCCAATTGGCTCTTTGATGATTTTTCTCAGATCAGGAGACCAGCCAATTGGCTCCTTGATGACTCCAGTGATCTGTACAAGGGGACGATTGAACCCTGCCAGGGCCCGAGTTCGATGTGAACAATCATTAATCTTGAGCCGTCACCAATGTCTGGGGAAGTGAATGCAGGTCCGTGGCCCATTTCTTTTAGGGCTCATCCCGACATTTGTCTTAACGCCTTAGGAAAACCACGGAAAAACCTTAGGCAGGATGATGTTCGTGGACTACTAGCGCAACGGTGTTAGATAATCAGGACGGACCGCGGAGAAAATACACTGAAAAATCTATATGCTGTAAAGTTCTATTCACTCACTGTAAAGTTCCATCCACTAAGAGTTCTAACCACTAGGCGGTTAATAAAATTACAACCAAAATTCGATCTTTCTCTGCTAACTGGCTCCGTGGAACTATGACCATTTGTATCCTATGGAGTTGGTCTCGTGGGGAAGGCGGTACCAAAGTATGCGTACTGTTCTCCAACCAGGAGATAAACCGTGAAAGGAATGTGCTTAATATTGCGTCATCTATTGGAGCGAAGTAGATAGATAATATTAGAGTTATAACGTCAGTTTAAAAATCATGCGCTCTCCTGCATATGTTATTTCCTGTATGGAGGGATTAAAAGACCAGGAGATTAACAGTGATCTAATTTTATAACTAGGGTAGTATAAAAATGTGTATATCAGTGTTATGCTTTGTGCTTTGAGAGATAGCCAATAGAGATAGTACGAGTACCCACGTGCGTGACCTTACGACATCTTATGACATCAACATTCATTCACAGCAACACCCCGCTTCGTTTCATTCCCTGGAGGCTTTCTCGTGGTTGGAGTACAGTACTTAATATTACACTCGATAGTAAGAATTATGGAGAAATAATGACATAACGACGGATGAAAAAAAACATCTCGAGAAAATCTAAAATACTGCCTTCATCCTTTTCGACCAGACAGGATTCGAACGCGGGTTTACAGCTTGGAAAACCATCACTGCAACTCTCGTGTTATCTTTGACCCTCTCACAAGATCAACTCAATTATTAAGATAACAAAACAAACACTGTAAACAACTCCTGTGAATTAGTGTGAGAAGAACATACTGTGCTATGCATGTTTATGTAATAAGACATCTCCGTATTACTGAAGTTACTGATGACAAGTTAGTGTATTTAGTTTCTCAAGGCTGGCAATGCTGCAAAGTGCAAACTTGGCGCGAGCGAGCACGACTGCCCGCATTATCGTCAGGGATTATATAACTCGTAATAAAGACACACTTGACACTTCTGTATTCGATTGTACTGGAAGGAGCTAGCAACGCATCTAGCAGGTGAGTGCAACACTTGAAACTCTGTATTATGAAAAATCTCTGAGTGAAAACTAAATGAAGCATCCCAAGACAGATGCCAATATCAAGACACAGCTCTTAGACTAAACGAAAACACTTGCCGGAGGGAGAAACAAGATCTTCACTTAACGAAGAAGCCATTCACAGGATATTTCCGTGACGATAATGTAGTAAGTGCTAACTTTTTACTTGACAATAAAGCTAAGTTTCTACTTAACTAAAAAACTGTTCACAAGATATTTCCGTGGCTATAATGTGCTAAGATTTTACGTAACAATACAGTATTCACAAGCTATTTCCGTGGCAATGATGTACTAAGTTTATTCACAAGATATTTCAGTGGCGATGTGGTAAGTTTTTTATTTCACAATGAAGCTATTCACAAGATATTTCTGCGGCTATAATATGCTAAGATTTTACTTAACAATACAGTATTCACAAGATATTTTCGTGGCTATAATGTACTAAGTTTATTCGCAAGATATTTCAGTGGCGATGTGGTAAGTTTTTTATTTCACAATGAAGCTATTCACAAGATATTTCTGCGGCTATAATATGCTAAGATTTTACTTAACAATACAGTATTCACAAGATATTTTCGTGGCTATAATGTACTAAGTTTATTCGCAAGATATTTCAGTGGCGATGTGGTAAGTTTTTTATTTCACAATGAAGCTATTCACAAGATATTTCTGCGGCTATAATATGCTAAGATTTTACTTAACAATACAGTATTCACAAGATATTTTCGTGGCTATAATGTACTAAGTTTATTCGCAAGATATTTCAGTGGCGATGTGGTAAGTTTTTTATTTCACAATGAAGCTATTCACAAGATATTTCTGCGGCTATAATATGCTAAGATTTTACTTAACAATACAGTATTCACAAGATATTTTCGTGGCTATAATGTACTAAGTTTATTCGCAAGATATTTCAGTGGCGATGTGGTAAGTTTTTTATTTCACAATGAAGCTATTCACAAGATATTTCTGCGGCTATAATATGCTAAGATTTTACTTAACAATACACTGTTCACAAGATATTTCCGTGGCTATAATATGCTAAGATTTTACTTAACAATACACTGTTCACAAGATATTTCCGTGGCTATAATATGCTAAGATTTTACTTAACAATACACTGTTCACAAGATATTTCCGTGGCTATAATATGCTAAGATTTTACTTAACAATACACTGTTCACAAGATATTTCCGTGGCTATAATATGCTAAGATTTTACTTAACAATACACTGTTTACAAGATATTTCCGTGGCTATAATATGCTAAGATTTTACGTAACAATACATTATTCACAAGCTATTTCCGTGGCAATGATGTACTAAGTTTATTCACAAGATATTTCAGTGGCGATGTGGTAAGTTTTTTATTTCACAATGAAGCTATTCACAAGATATTTCTGCGGCTATAATATGCTAAGATTTTACTTAACAATACACTGTTCACAACATATTTCCATGGCTATAAAGTGCTAAGATTTTACGTAACAATACAGTATTCACAAGCTATTTCCGTGGCAATGATGTACTAAGTTTATTCACAAGATATTTCAGTGGCGATGTGGTAAGTTTTTTATTTCACAATGAAGCTATTCACAAGATATTTCCGTGGCTATAATATGCTAAGATTTTACTTAACAATACAGTATTCACAAGATATTTTCGTGGCTATAATGTACTAAGTTTATTCGCAAGATATTTCAGTGGCGATGTGGTAAGTTTTTTACTTCACAATGAAGCTATTCACAAGATATTTCTGCGGCTGTAATATGCTAAGATTTTACTTAACAATACACTGTTCACAAGATATTTCCGTGGCTATAATATGCTAAGATTTTACTTAACAATACACTGTTCACAAGATATTTCCGTGGCTATAATATGCTAAGATTTTACGTAACAATACAGTATTCACAAGCTATTTCCGTGGCAATGATGTACTAAGTTTATTCACAAGATATTTCAGTGGCGATGTGGTAAGTTTTTTATTTCACAATGAAGCTATTCACAAGATATTTCTGCGGCTATAATATGCTAAGATTTTACTTAACAGTACAGTATTCACAAGATATTTTCGTGGCTATAATGTACTAAGTTTATTCGCAAGATATTTCAGTGGCGATGTGGTAAGTTTTTTACGTCACAGTGAATGGCCATAATGTGCTAAGATTTTACTTAACAATACAGTATTCACAAGATATTTCCGTGGCAATAATGTACTAAGTTTATTCGCAAGATATTTCAGTGGCGACGTGGTAAGTTTTTTATTTCACAATGAAGCTATTCACAAGATAATTCAATGGCCATAATGTGCTAAGATTTTACTTAACAATACATTATTCACAAGATATTTCCGTGGCAATAATGTACTAAGTTTATTCGCAAGATATTTCAGTGGCGATGTGGTAAGTTTTTTATTTCACAATGAAGCTATTCACAAGATAATTCAATGGCCATAATGTGCTAGATTTTACTTAACAATACAATATTCACAAGATATTTCCGTGGCAATGATGTACCAAGTTCATTTACAAGATATTTCAGTGGCGATGTGGTAAGTTTTTTACGTCACAATAAAGCTATTCACAAGATAATTCCGTGGCAATGATGTGCCAAGATTTTACTTAAAAATGATATTAACAAGATATTTCATTGGCGATAATGTGATAAGGTTTTACTTAACACTAAAGCTATTCACAAGATATTTCCGTGGCTATAATGTACTATGTTTATTCACAAGGTATTTCAGTGGCGATGTGGTAACTTTTTACGTCACAATGAAGCTATTCACAAGATAATTCCGTGGCAATAATGTGCCAAGATTTTACTTAAAAAATGATATTAACAAGATATTTCATTGGCGATAATGTGATAAGGTTTTACTTAACACTAAAGCTATTCACAAGATATTTCCGTGGCTATAATGTACTACGTTTATTCACAAGGTATTTCAGTGGCGATGTGGTAAGTTTTTTACGCCATAATAAGTTATTCACAAGATAATTCCGTGGCAATAATGTGCCAAGATTTTACTTAAAAAATTATATTAACAAGATATTTCATTGGCGATAATGTGATAAGGTTTTACTTAACACTAAAGCTATTCACAAGATATTTCCGTGGCTATAATGTGCCAAGGTTTTACTTAAAAAATGATATTAACAAGATATTTCATTGGCGACAATGTGATAAGGTTTTACTTAACACTAAAGCTATTCACAAGATAATTCCGTGGCAATAATGTACCAAGATTTTACTTAAAAATGATATTAACAAGATATTTCATTGGCGATAATGTGATAAGGTTTTACTTAACACTAAAGCTATTCACAAGATATTTCCGTGGCTATAATGTACTACGTTTATTCACAAGGTATTTCAGTGGCGATGTGGTAAGTTTTTTACGTCACAATGAAGCTATTCACAAGATAATTCCGTGGCAATATTGTGCCAAGATTTTACTTAAAAAATGATATTAACAAGATATTTCATTGGCGATAATGTGATAAGGTTTTACTTAACACTAAAGCTATTCACAAGATATTTCCGTGGCTATAATGTACTACGTTTATTCACAAGGTATTTAAGTGGCGATGTGGTAAGTTTTTTTACGTCACAATGAAGCTATTCACAAGATAATTCAATGGGCATAATGTCCTAAGATTTTACTTAACAATACAGTATTCACAAGATATTTCCGTGGCGATAATGTATTAAGGTTTTACTTAACACTAAAGCTATTCACAAGATATTTCCGTGGCGATAATGTATTAAGGTTTTACTTAAAACTAAAGCTATTCACAAGATATTTCCTTGGCGATAATGTGCTAAGTTCACTTAATAATGAAGGTATCTGGAAGATATTTCTGTAGCGATGTGTTAAGTTCTTCACTTAATAGTGAAGCTGTTGACAAGATATTATTTTCTTGAGGATAATGTGGTAACTTCTTCAATCAAAAATAAATATTTTCGCGGAATTTCCCCGTGGCTATAACGTAGTAAGCTCTTCACGTAAGAATACAGCCATTCACAGGATTTTTACGTAGCGGTAATGTGATAAGTTCATCACTTAATGATGAAGCTATTCACAGGATCTTTCCGTGATGATGTGGCAAGTTCCTCATGTAACAATAAAGCTAGTCACAGAATCTTTACGTGACGATAGCGTGGTTAGTTCTTCACTTAACAATGAAGTTATTCATTTAATAATAGAGCAAATCACAAGATAAATCCGTGCCGATAATGTGGTAAATTATTCACTTAACAAGAATCTATACAATGCGGTAAGTCCTTCACTTTACAATGAAGTTATCCTCACAATTTTTCTGTGGCAATAGGCCTAATGTGGTAAATTCTGTTAACAATAAAACTATTTACAAAATCTTTCCTTTGTAAATAACATGTTAAAGTTCTTAACATAAAAATAATTAAGCTATTCGTAAACAATAAAAATCTTCCCGTGGCGATTATGTAGCAAGTTCTTCGCTTAATCAGACCAAATATGAGATGACGTGGTGATAATGGGTTAAGTACTTTGTACACACTGACGGAATTCTCAAGATCATTCTTAAGAGGTGCTGAAAATTACACATTACTGCGAAAATATCGAAGTCTATTTTTTTATTAACACAAAACTTTCTCCTTATTCTTCGTCTCATGAAGAAGCAAGGATGGACTAAATGGATCTTGACGTGAAATAAGAACGTTTGAAGTTCATCCGCTTCCTACTTCCGGCGAAGTTCATTGACAAACAGAGGCAAAATTACACTTTGAACGTGTATCACATTTTGTGGAGTAAGTGTAATAACTATACTATCCAACAGGACAGAAGACAATGGATCGTTGGTCAGGACGCGTTGCCGTGGTGACGGGCGCCAGTGCCGGGATAGGAGCTTCTATATCCGAAGAACTGGTCAAGAAGGGGCTCAAAGTCGTCGGACTGGCGCGTAGGGTGGAGAGAATCCAGGTAAGATGATCCCACAGTTCGTTGTCCGACAGCTCATGGGGACCAAAGCCGACCACCTGACTGGTGGTCTCACGTCCAAATGCCTCAAAAGAAGTGAACGATCATCCACCTAGTATGGGGATAACGTGCAGTCAGCATGATGATTTTCTCCCCAAGATATTGCAATTGTACGAAAGAGAATTACGCTGTACAATGTACGTAGCTCTTGAAATGCCTTGTAGCACTAGGTGGAACTGTTTCTGTGCGCTAGCCGTAGTTCCACAAGGAAGTTTCTTCGTCAATGAAGAGCGAGATAGAGTTCATTTCATATCGCTAGGCTAAGACATGACACAACACAGGACTATCGGCAGTGCGTTATGAGAATAATGGAACAAACGATGCAGATGCAGTGTACCAATACAAACGGAGTAATTTGGGTGACAAGGGGAGAGGCAGGGGTTTTTTTTTTTTCCAAAAAAAATTCAGTGCACGTTAGATATTTATTTAATACCCGGTTTGAAAATACAACTAAAACTAACATAATCGTAAGAAAAGCGCAACGTTGAGATGAGAATCACCTGCTAGCCATTTAAGAGGAGATTAACTGCCCTATCATCATCATCCGTGGCGCTACAGCCCATGAAGGGCCTAGACCAGCCGGCTGCAGAAGCAGAGATGGACGATCATCCAACCAGAATGGAGGTATCGTGTGGTTAGCACGATGATCCTCCCAGCCGTTATAGCTGGTATTCGCAACCGGATTTAGCTACCTATCGTAGCTCCCCAAGTGCATCACGATGCTGGGTGGGCACCGATCCCATACACTGGTCGAAATTTCATGAGAAAATTTCTTCCCCCATGAGGACTCGAACCAGCGCGCATTCCGTAACGCGAGTCCTAGGCGGGATGCCTTAGACCGCGACGCCACGGCGAGGGCTAACTGACCTACATTGCCAATATTAAATTTGCTTATTTCATTACTCATTATCTCGGGAACTACTGAAGATATCAAACTGAAATTTTACAGGATAAAGATGCAAGGTTTCTAAGCAAACGGGCGCAGATATATCGAAAAGTACAAGTTATATTAATGTATTATTGTCAACATGTGTTTTTATTTCATCCTTCTATAACTTACAGTTCCTGAGAAAATGTGGAATTTGCATAAAAATAATAGAATATCAACATTAACTTTAAGATTCAAATACTTTTTAGAACCTATATTTATTAATAAATACTGCATCAGTTGCTTAGATACCTTGTATTTTGATCCTAGAAGAAAATTCAGTATAGTATCATCAGTAGTTCCTCATATAATGGATCATTAAATAAGCAAATTTAAAACTTATGCATTACTGGATAAGACAGTTAAACTCCCCTTAAATAATTACTTAATCTTTCATAATTTCATAACTAAGCTGAGGGTATTGCCTAAAATGCCTCTCTTTTTTATCGTAAATATGAGAACTCAAGTTCAAAATTCATTTCAGATTAACATTTGCCAATGGAAAGTTGTACATTAATATCTATAAATCTCTACTTTAAACTCTATTGACTTTTTTCTTTTTCTGTGTTAAGTTTATTCACACACGCTTTAACATCTGTGGTAATATCGCGTATTTAGGATCTGTGGATATACTAGTAGGCCGTTTTTACTATTATTGAGTTCCTGTTTCTATTGTGTGTTGTAGATGTGTTCATGTAAATGATTTAGATTTTTTAATTAATGTTTATGATATTAGTGATCGATGCAGTGATGAATCATGATAAGTAAATTTCCAATCCGACATTTGCCTTTGTGACCGGGGGAAAATCCAGATTGGTAGGCCACGACGATTTTCCTTGTATTCCTTATTTAAGTGTATAAAAGAGCAAAATTACGCAAATAACAATCACCTTAAAGTTTAAAATGTCGTAAATTATAGGTGGAGTTGTACTAGTATTTTATTAAAGTTAGTTGGAGCAATACGAACGGCAATAGGGTAAATTAGGGTCTGTTGGACAGTCGGGCATGTTGGACACTTTGTAGCCCCACTCGTGGCTACTTCCGTCATTGACTTCTAGCAGAATGTGGTGCCCACAAGTGGCGAGGTAACACGTTAAAGTACAAAGTGTTCAACATGCCCGACTGTCCAACAGACCCTAATTTACCCTAATTCAATTTAGCCTAACTAAAATCAGTTTACAGTAATTCAATTCTGTTTAGCTTAATTATATTCAGTTTAGCGTAATTTCAAACAGTAGTTTAACGTAATTCAATTCAATTTAGAATAATTCAATTAAGTTTAGCTTAATTCATTTTAGCTTAGTGTAATTCAATTCAAGTTTACCGTAATTATATTCAGTTTAACGTAATTCAATTCAGTTTAGCATTATTCCATTCAATTTACCGTAATTGAATTCAACTTAGTGAAATTCAGTTTATCGTAATTCCATTCAATATATGTCGTAATTCACTACCATCTAGAGTAATTCAGTTTAGTGTAATTCAATTCAACGTAATTCAGTTTAGAGTAATTCAGTTATCTTAATTCAACTTAGTGTAATTCAGTTCAATTTGGGGTAAGTTATTTTAGCACAATTCAATTTAAATAAAATATTTAGATACATATTAATCTAATTTCTTACGGTTAAAGTTTCTTGCATGAATCACAGAAATTAATGGATGATCTAATTAACTGATTAGATTGACTGGATTGATTTCTGATTGAATTACTGCCTAATTTGTCTGGCAGTCTAACTGAAGTGACTCACTATCTGAGTGAATTCGCTGTCTAAATGAATGACTATTATCATTTCAGGAACTTGCTGAAGGCTTGAAATCTCAACCCGGAAAGCTGTATGCACTAAAATGTGACATCACCAAAGAGACGGAAGTCCAGGAGGCGTTCAAGTGGATTAAGTCCAACGTGGGAGGGGTGGACATCCTCATCAACAATGCAGGAGTGGCCAGCAATGGCAAACTGATTAGTATGTAAATTTAGCTTGAGCATAACTAATATATGAAAATGGAGTTTATGTATGACACACGTTGTACATTATTTTCACAAGCGCTATAATGTTTGGTGCGAATCACCAAATTATTCATATCTCCAGTTATATTTTACTTTTGTATGTATGTATGTATGTATGTATGTATGTATTCACACTGCAAATGGGTATATACCCGGTGGCAGTGGTAACTAATTACACTCAATAATGACAATAATAAACACAACTAATAAAAACAATAATTAATAATAATAATAATAATAATAATAATAATATAATAATACTAATACTAATAATAATAATGATAATAATAATAATAATAATAATAATAATAATAATAATAATAATAATAATGAGCATTCTAAATTAAATGAAGCATGGTCACTTAAAATAACATTTAAAATAAATCTAATTTGTATCTTAACCCCAAGTTCGAACTAAGACCCACGAGTGTGACAGGTTCATACCTGCACAGGTACCTTTCGGCACTACACTTATTTCTCTGTCAACTCACTCACTGCACTGATTCTACCTGAGTTCACTAACACTTCTAACCATTTCACTGTTCAAATACTTTGCACAGCCACTTCACTGACACAAACACACTTCACTTACACAATAGACTTCACTGACACAACACACTTCCTCACTGATAGAACGCTTCAAATAACAAGATATCAATTACACCCTTTAAGTAGTGTGCATAATATACTACCGTCTATTAGTAAAGTGTGTAAGCCTATTTTTAAATACATTTTTGGTTATTGGTAAAATCTTTAGTAAGTCTGCAGGTAAAGCATTCCAGTCCCTGATAGTACGATTGAGAAAAGAAAACTTTCCAGTGTCCGTCCTCTGTCTTCTTTCCCTCAATTTATATGAGTGGTCGTTCCTTCAAGAGTAATTTGGCGGCTGCAACCTTTTTTTTTTAATTTCTCTATTTTGTTTTGATCCTAAACATAAAAATTTATGTGGCTCTTCAAGAAAACATTTTGAAACTGTTGACGTATGTAGGCCTATATAAACAAACTACAGGATTTCAACAAATGGACTCCAACGTGTCCAACGCTCCGTGGAAGGAATGTAACTGAATTTTTCGGACTTCCAGGCGGACCAGTTGAGAGCTGGAAATCCATTCTCGACCTCAACGTACTGGCCCTCAGTGTCTGCACCAAGGAAGCCCTGCAGAGCATGAAGGAGCGCGGGGTGGACGATGGACACATCATTCACATCAACAGGTGGGTGGTGGAAAGGTAAAAATTTTATCGATGCGTGATCATGAATTGAAGCTTCTTGTGTCAAATATCTCATTTTCATTTTCAGTGTCGTCGGTCACACAATTCCGAATCTCCCGCTGGTCGTACACATGTACTGCGCGTCCAAACACGCAGTGACTGCGCTGACCGAGGGCTTACGTCGAGAACTGGTGCAGCAGAAGTCCAAGATAAGAGTCACGGTGAGTTTGCAACGTATGGAAAAACAAACTGCGGTTAGTCCTTTCCGGAGTTCTGAAAATTTAATTGATTCTCCTGCTGTGACGTGATGTAATATTTTAGTCAAGTAAAATAGCCTCTACATATTTCACTATTCGCTTTCTTATCAATTTCTTCGGATCACAACATATGAAAATTATTTCATTTGCTACGTATTGGGTTTTCATTTTTCAGGGTAGAAAAGATTTCTTCATTATCGGGGATAAAATAAATAGGTCTATACATATTTCTGAATAGAACCCATCTTTATTAGCGAGGTGAAACGTAATTATCTACATGCGGGTAGAACCTTTTTCTTTATTACCTGGATGAAAATGTATCTTCTTACCGGGGTGAAGTCTCTCTTCCGTTACTATCGAAGTGAAATCTCTTCCCTTAATATAGGGGTGGAATGTATTTCCTTGTTACTGGGATGGATTCTGTTGTCTCACTATCGACATGGAACCTATTTTCTCCTATTTTCTTAGTGTCTGGCTGGAAATAATTTGCTTAGTGTTTGGTTTGAAACAATTTCCTAAGTTTTTGATTGGAAACTGTTTGCTTAGTCTTTGGTTGGACACTATTTCCTTAGTGTTTGGCTGGAAACAATTTCCTTGATTTTTAGTAGGTTATTTTACGACGCTTTATCAACATCTTAGGTTATTTAGCGTCTGAATGAGATAAAGGTGATAATGCCGGTGAAATGAGTCCAGGACCCAGCACCGAAAGTTACCCAGCATTTGCTCATATTGGGTTGAGGGAAAATCCCGGAAAAAAATCTCAACCAGACAACTTGCACCGACCGGGAATCGCACCCGGGCCACTTGGTTTCGCGGCCAGACGCGCTAGCCGTTACTCCACAGATGTGGACAATTTCCTTGATGTAGGACTATTTCTAGCAATACATTATTGTCCAAACATTGAAATAGCATTCTCAAGAATAGCACACATTTGCCGAAACCTAAGTTATGGTTGATTGTTTCGAACACTACTTCCTTGATGTAGGCCTATTATTGGAAACTATTTGCTTAGTCTTTGGTTGGACACTATTTCCTTAGTGTTTGGTTGGAAACTCTTTCCTTATCGTTTTTTTTTTTTAATTTTAATTAAATTTTGCTGGCACTGTTCGGGCGGAATCCATTTCCTTGCTGCTTGGTTGTTTCTTTACTGTTCCGATAGAATCTGTTTCCTTATTGCTTGCTTGAAACTCATTTCCTTACTGTTTCGGCAGAATCTATTTCGTTACTGTTTGATAGGAATCTATTTCTTTATTGTCTGGTTAGAATAATTTTCCTTATTGCTCGGTTGGAAACTAGTTCCTTATTGTTTCGTTATCATCGGGATAAAATCTATTTCCTTACCATAGCGATATCTATTTTCTCATTTTCAGGATGAAACCTATTTCCTTATTAACAAAATGCAACCTTTTATAACCAGGGTTGAACCTAATTCTTTATTATGGGAGTGGACTCTTATTTCTTTATTATCGAGGGTGGAATGTCACTTCTTTACTATCGGAGGTGACACTGGAATTCCAACAGTTCCCAAAATTGTTAGGCATATTCCTTCTCTATAGAAAACAACCGCTTCTCGCCTATCTTATGCCAGATATTCCTCATCCCATGCCATTATGGGAAGGTATTGTGACAGTATCTGATGCTTTAATGCCTTTCAAATTGAACTACGTACTCTTTCATATTTTTACATTCTCAAATTATGTCACACTTCGTGACAAGTAACAATTAAAAGTGAATTACTATCCTTCCAAATACGGAAATATTGATTATAGAACTAACGATTAATATTTATCAGAAAACATTCACGAACACATTTTACAGATTTTACATAAATAAATGGATGCTACAGACTTCTTCTCAAAGCTTTTTTAATGAAAACTACACAAAATAAACAAATTATTGTGTTATGTTTCTACTAATTCAGAGTGTCAGTCCGGGAATGGTGGAGACCGAGTTCATGGCTGCTTCCGGTCGACCGTTCGATCCAAAGAAAGTTTATGGTGAGAATCCCCATCTAGAAGCCAAAGACGTCAGCGATGCAATCATGTATGCGCTTGGAGTGCCTCCACACGTGCAGGTACGTAACAAAGTCCATGTTCATCTACATATTAAATTTCTATGGTAACGCCTGTTCTTTTCTAACATGAATTGTTTCTGATACTAAATTCTCATGGCAACGCCTGTTCGTTTCTGATACTAAATATCACGGTAATGCCTGTTCGTTTGATATTAAATTTTCATGGTAACGCCTGTTCGTTTCTGATATTAAATTGTTATGGCAACGTCTGTTCGTTTCTGATACTAAATATCAAGGTAATGCCTGTTCGTTTGATATTAAATTTTCATGGTAACGCCTGTTCGTTTCTGATATTAAATTGTTATGGTAACGTCTGTTCGTTTCTGATACTAAATATCACGGCAATGCCTGTTCGTTTGATATTAAATTTTCATGGTAACGCCTGTTCGTTTCTGATATTAAATTGTTATGGTAACGTCTGTTCGTTTCTGATACTAAATATCACGGCAATGCCTGTTCGTTTGATATTAAATTTTCATGGTAACGCCTGTTCGTTTCTGATACTAAATATCACGGCAATCCCTGTTCGTTTGATATTAAGTTTTCATGGTAACGCCTGTTCGTTTCTGATACTAAATATCACGGCAATGCCTGTTCGTTTGATATTAAATTTTCATGGTAACGCCTGTTCGTTTCTGATACTAAATATCACGGCAATGCCTGTTCGTTTGATATTAAATTTTCATGGTAACGCCTGTTCGTTTCTGATATTAAATTGTTATGGTAACGTCTGTTCGTTTCTGATACTAAATATCACGGTAATGCCTGTTCGTTTGATATTAATTTTCATGGTAACGCCTGTTCGTTTCTGATATTAAATTGTTATGGTAACGTCTGTTCGTTTCTGATACTAAATTATCATGGTAACCCCAGTCCGTTTCTAACACTGAATTGTCTCTGATACTAAATTGTCATTGTAACGTCTGTTCGTTTCTAACACTGAATTGTCTCTGATACTAAAATATCATGGTAACGCCTGTCCGTTTCTAACAATGAATTGCCTCTGATACTAAATTGTCATGGTAAAGTCTGTTTGTTTCTAATACTGAATTGTTTCTGATACTAAATTATCTTGGTAGGCCTAAAGTCTGTCCGTTTCTAATACTGAATTGTTTCTGATACTAAATTATAATGGTAGGCCTAAAGTCTGTCCGTTTCTAATACTGAATTGTTTCTGATACTAAATTATCATGGTAGGCCTAAAGTCTGTCCGTTTCTAATACTGAATTGTTTCTGATACTAAATTGTCATGGTAGGCCTAAAGTCTGTCCGTTTCTAATACTGAATTGTTTCTGATACTAAATTGTCATGGTAGGCCTAAAGTCTGTCCGTTTCTAATACTGAATTGTTTCTGATACTAAATTGTCATGGTAGGCCTAAAGTCTGTCCGTTTCTAATACTGAATTGCTTCTGATACTAAATTATCACGGTAACGCCTGTCCGTTTCTAATATTGAATTGTTTCTGATACTAAATTGTCATGGTAGGCCTAAAGTCTGTCCGTTTCTAATACTGAATTGTTTCTGATACTAAATTATCATGGTAGGCCTAAAGTCTGTCCGTTACTAATACTGAATTGTTTCTGATACTAAATTGTTATGGTAGGCCTAAAGTCTGTTCGTTTCTAATACTGAATTGTTTCTGATTACTAAATTATCACGGTAACGCCTGTCCGTTTCTAATACTGAATTGTTTCTGATACTAAATTGTCATGGTAGGCCTAAAGTCTGCCCGTTTCTAATACTGAATTGTTTCTGATACTAAATTATCACGGTAACGCCTGTCCGTTTCTAATACTGAATTGTTTCTGATTACTAAATTGTCTTGGTAATGCCGTTCGTTTTTGATACTAAATTGTCTTGGTAATGCCGCTCGTTTCTGATACTAAATTGTCTTGGTAATGCCGTTCGTTTCTGATACTAAATTGTCTTGGTAATGCCGTTCGTTTCTGATACTAAATTGTCTTGGTAATGCCGTTCGTGTCTGATACTAAATTGTCTTGGTAATGCCGTTCGTTTCTGATACTAAATTGTCTTGGTAATGCCGTTCGTGTCTGATACTAAATTGTCTTGGTAATGCCGTTCGTTTCTGATACTAAATTGTCTTGGTAATGCCGTTCGTTTCTGATACTAAATTGCCTTGGTAATGCCGTTCGTTTCTGATACTAAATTGTCTTGGTAATGCCGTTCGTTTCTGATACTAAATTGTCTTGGTAATGCCGTTCGTTTCTGATACTAAATTGTCTTGGTAATGCCGTTCGTTTCTGATACTAAATTGTCTTGGTAATGCCGTTCGTTTCTGATACTAAATTGTCTTGGTAATGCCGTTCGTTTCTGATACTAAATTGTCTTGGTAATGCCGTTCGTTTCTGATACTAAATTGTCTTGGTAATGCCGTTCGTTTCTGATACTAAATTTTCACGATAATGCACGTTCGTTTCTGATACTAAATTTTCATGGTAACGTCTGTTCGTTTCTGATACTAAATTGCCATGGTAATGCCTGTTCGTTTCCGATACTAAACTGTCATGCTATTCATTTGTTACTAGATTACCATGGTAACGCCTGTTTGTGACTTGTGTCTCTGCGAATCAGAATCTATTGAGACTGTATTTTCTGCACTCTGTCGTCTAGCGAGGACGGAGTGCCCTTCAGCACACAAAGAAACTAGTTGCAGAACTGGGATACAAAACGGCAGTAGGCCATGAAATCCCGCGGCATTCAATGGTCCACGAATAGAGATAAACGCTTACGGATGGATTATATTTTAGAAAGCTTTTTTTAGTTCTAGGTTTTACGCTATTCATGTAAATGTTACAGATTCACGAGATCACAATCAAACCTGTAGGATGGATGGATGGATTATATTTTAGAAAGCTTTTTTTAGTTCTAGGTTTTACGCTATTCATGTAAATGTTACAGATTCACGAGATCACAATCAAACCTGTAGGAGAGGTGGCGTAGCTGCATCAGACTGTAACGGCCTTCATCACGGAGAACTATTAAACTACAAGCAAGATGACCGACCCCGGAGCATAATGTGTGTTGGAAGAGCATGGGAGTTTACTTAAAATAAATGCTAAATCTTTGCTATGAATTTACATCACACCATTAAGTTAACACGTAGCTGGTACTTACCAAATATCAGTTGCAAGGTTAACAAGGTCGTAGCTCAGTATTTCTGCAGCTGGAACAGAGAGAAACAGATCATTGAGGTTAGTATCGGATTGGACAGCACAATATTATTAAACACTGCCATCTCTAAACAAGAGAACATCAACATAATCCAAACTGCTGTTATGAGATCTACAGACACGCTAATAATGCTGTTGCCTTGGTAACCATCCGTCATTATGAACATCAAACCAAAATAATATTAATAACGATATGAGATTTTATGCTTTCAAGGTTATTGTTTTCAAAAGTAGACTTTTGGGTTGTTTCACAATGCTTCCAATGAAATTTAATAATTTGTAATTGCTGTTACATTTAACTTCTGTCATCGCTGTGTGTAAACCAACAATGTGCATGTTTAAATTTGTTAAATGTATGTTCAAATTTTATGGTTTTGTTTTGCATCAATGAGATACATAAAAGGACAATTTAGACGTTCTCTGGAACAAATACTTATCTCGTATAACAGTACTGTGTAAAGCAACATTCAAATGTTTCTATAGGATGTTGTGTTTGTTGGAGAGAAATAATATTTTGTAAGGTGGGAGATGTGTTATTAAGGATTCAATATATAAGCTTCAAACTGAAAAAAAGACGTAACGTATGTTAAGTTGTTATTCCAGGAGACGTCTCAATTTATAGTGCATATTGTAAGGTTCCACTACAAGCATTTTTTTACGTAGATGTGTAATAAAATGTTATAAATCTTGTTGGAGTGTTACGAAGAATCAGAGATAAGTTTCAAGAAGCCTACCCGGGGAGGAAAAATATTGCTAACACAGTTCTATAAGACTGCAGATGGGAATAAGCTGAAACTGTGGTAACAATGATGTTAGCTAGAGAAGGTACAAAAGCAAAAAAAGAATCGTATCAATTTTTAAGAGACTTATTATGTGTGGATCTAAGAGCGTTAAATTTTGGATGCATAATAGTCAAATTTGAATGCTTACTTAGCAATTGAGGTGTTTGGTGCAAAAACCAGATAAGTCCACTTTTGGTCGAAAACGAGTTAGAGTATGCATGATATATAATACGACAGTGAGCATCTTTTGGTGCAAGAACCAGGGTTGTGTGGACTTATCTGAATGAGATATGCTTAGTTGCCAATAGAGACCGTGGGTGTGTTTGGAGCAAGAATCAGACTAGTCCTGGACTTGTCTGGTTCTTGCACCAAAAGATGATAGCACAAGTGTAGCAATTGTTTCCTTTTAGTAAAATGGGTGCATGAACGAGATATAGTGTAGCTTTGTCAGTTTATTGTGTGTTTCAAACATATCAACTGATAATTCAAGCAGTGATAGTGATAATGGTGAACATTCAAGGATAAGAAAACGTGACCCCAGTAAATGGAAAATAAACAGAGACAAAGTGAAAAGATTAAAGGGTGAATTATTATGTCTCATGCAGCTCGTGAAATAGGCCCTGCATATAACTGTCGGCGAAAATGTGTTGATATATTGGACGGAGAAGAAAAAAAGGAAATAATAACCAAGTTCAACTGTCTTTTAAGTAAGAAAGCACAAGATGACTTTTGTGTGCATCCATTACACCAAGATCTATTCAACGACGAAGGCCTAGAAAAGGTGAAGATTCAGGGGTTCGTAACTTCTCATATGCATACAAGTTATGTGACAGACACTTTGGCATTATTGAAAAGTATAAAAGGCATATAACTGGATTGATTAGTCCTGAAGAATGTCAATCGTTTCTCAGGAAATCATCTACGTTATTTACAGTTGTTCCTGTCACACAAACCATGTTCAAATCTTCAGATACCATTTCAAACCTGAAAACAAGAATTTCAATATAAAATCTCAATATAAAGTATTTAAATACAGTTCCCAGCACAAGTCAGCCAACATCAATAGGCAACTGTTTTTCAGGGTTCAGTTTTCTGAAGAAAACAACCAACGGAGAGCTTGGTTTCCAGAGATATTATTGTACAATGGACCATTGCCTGTTTAAAGGGCTAAAAATATGAAGATGTGATGAAACTGGCAATGATATACTGTACATTGCTTCAGCAGACATGGGGTTCTACGAGAAAATGTATCGTTCTCAAGGTAGTGCCAATGAAGCTAGTGAACATAGCTCAGATGATTCTGAATAAGAAGTTAAAGACTTAGAGTGGTTGCTGTATTTCAATTAATTTTATTTCCTGTTTTCTCTATTTGATTACCGGTATCAAGTTAACACACAATATTTTCATTAACTTGTTACTAACATTGAATAACCTACTAAATGCAATAGGCCTACTGGTATTATCTTTATATAATGCATCTTTCTTTCTACTAAATTCTGTTTCCTTTTATATTTTAATGTACTATATTTATTTCTGTACAGTATTACCAGTTTTATACTTTCTGGTATTCTGATAAATTTACAATGATTATTATTTTTTAATTTTAGTAGGTTATTTTACAACGCTTTATTAACATCTTAGGTTATTTAGCGTCTGAATGAGATGAAGGTGATAATGCCAGTGAAATGAGTCCGGGGTCCAACACCGAAAGTTACCCAGCATTTGCTCATATTGGATTGAGGGAAAACCCCAGAAAAAACCTCAACCAGGTAACTTGTCCCGACCGGGAATCGAACCCGGACCACCTGGTTTCGCGGCTAGACACGCTAACTGTTACTCCAAAGGTGTGGACGACGATGATGATGATGATGATGATTATTATTATTATTATTATTATTATTATTATTATTATTATTATTATTATTATTATTATTATTATTATTATTGTAAGTATTTAAATATAGCATGAAACCATACATAATAATTTAATCATTCAGTTCAACAGAATTTATTGAGAATGTAAACAGTGTAGTTTGATAACTATTCTCTTGGCATTTGTACACTTAAATATTTCAAAATTGAACAGAACTTTTTATAAATGCAAAAATTTGCACTTCTGCAGTATAATATGATTCACATGTAAAAGATATTGTAAGATTATTAATAGTTAATAACAAAATAATGATCTTGCATTGTTCATATATTGTTTTTCTTGATATTTACTTAGATAATAATGGTCTTTCCCAAATCATATGTCAGATTTTAAATGTTTGGTGCAAAACCCAGATAAGTCCAAATAAATATATAATTAATTTTAAAATGCACATCTATAATTTTATAATTGATATTCATATATAACAAACAAAAAACATACAGAAATCGTTCAGTACCATTACATTTGTACAATTCCTAAAAATACATGCCTTCAATGGATGCCAAACTTTGTTTTTGCATTTACTCAAATGTGTTTTTCTGGACTTATCAGGTTCTTGCACCAAACCCCTCAATTATGAACAAGTATTAGAGGTGATTAAATTAGCTGAGGCCTATTACGAGTACAGTAGTTTTGCAAATACGCCCCAGTATTTTTATAGTTGTTGGTTTAAGAAATATTGTACAACTGAGTGTAGCCTATTTGAAATAAACTTTGTAAAATAACTATTTCTAGCTGTTTCTTGAAACGGCAGTGTGGTATTAACTTGTTAGACAATATCGGATAGATCTGCGGAAAAATGTTAAGAATACGCCACTGACAACTCCGACACAATCCCCTATGCTCTCTGAACAGATGATATCTTTATAAAACTGAAAATAAATAAAAACAACAATCTGTTGATTGATCATCACGATCATTACGTACGTAACTCTCGAGCTGCGTGACAAGTTTACAGAAACAAGCGTTGCGTGTGTAAAGTCGTGGATATTAAGGACCCGAGTAATAACAAGCGTGTTGTGTCAGCCATGAACTGTAGGTACCATTCCAAGCTATTAAATACAGTAGTTGGACTTGAAGTTAGTAATGATAAATAATTAATCTAGGTCTGAACAGACTACAACGCACGTCATCACACAGTAGCGTGATATTTTGAACGAAGCTGGAAGAATATAGTTGACATATAATACTTCTAAAGCAAGGAGATGCACTATCGCCTTTACTTTTTAACTTTGCTCTAGAGTATGACATTAGGAAAGTCCAGGATAACACAGAGGGTTTGGAATTGAACGGGTTACATCAGCTGCTTGTCTATGCGGATGACATGATTATGTTAGGAGGAAATCCACAAACGATTAAGGAAAACACGGGAATTTTACTGGAAGCAAGTAAAGAGATAGGTTTGGAAGTAAATCCCGAAAAGACAAAGTATATGATTATGTCTCGTGACCAGAATATTGTACGAAATGGAAATATAAACATTGGAAATTTATCCTTTGAAGAGGTGGAAAAATTCAAATATCTTGGAGCAACAGTAACAAATATAAATGATACTCTGGAGGAAATTAAACACAGAATAAATATGGGAAATGCCTGTTATTATTCGGTTGAGAAGCTTTTGTCATCCAGTCTCCTGTCAAAAAATCTGAAAGTTAGAATTTATAAAACAGTTATATTACCGGTTGTTCTTTATGGTTGTGAAACTTGGACTCTCACTTTGAGAGAGGAATAGAGGTTAAGGGTGTTTGAGAATAAGGTCCTTAGGAAAATATTTGGGGCTAAGAAGGATGAAGTTACAGGAGAATGGAGGAAGTTACACAACGCAGAACTGCACGCATTGTATTCTTCATCTGACATATTTAGGAACATTAAATCCAGACGTTTGAGATGGGCAGGGCATGTAGCACGTATGGGTGAATCCAGAAATGCATATAGAGTGTTAGTTGGGAGGCCGGAGGGAAAAAGACCTTTGGGGAGGCCGAGACGTAGATGGGAAGATAATATTTTAATGGATTTGAGGGAGGTGGGATATGATGATAGAGAGTGGATTAATCTTGCTCAGGAATGGGACCAATGGCGGGCTTATGTGAGGGCGGCAATGAACCTCCGAGTTCCTTAAAAGCCAGTAAGTAGTAGTATAGTATAGCCGTACAATACTTCTAGGATACTGTGCTTCATCCTTCCCCTTCCTTCCACCTCTCCTTTGTTCCCCCTCTACTATTTTTCGTTCGCTTCCACATCCTCGACTTTTTACTCCTCCTTCCATTATAATTTCACCTCCCCTGTCTTCCACACTAGACTTCCTCTCAATTTTTCCTCTCTATAGACATTTAGATACATGGATCACATGCGGAGACTAAAAGGAAAGCGGGAAATATTAAAGATTGGACAACTTTGGGTTTGCAGTGAATATCTGCTCCTGGACAGAACATAATTAATTAATAGTATAACTTATTTCTCTTTCCTCCACTTCTTTTGCATGATGTACATCAGTGGTGGCGAAAATGTAATCGTGCGCCGAGCCACTGTGTAACCTGCAACGTGCATAGCACCTTTGGAGGGAGGCGGACACCCGAAGGGGAAGTGAAGCAACGTCTGACTTATTAACGGATTTTCATTTTCCTTACGTCAAGCACTTAAGTATAATTTTATACAGTACAAGGCTACAAACTAATGTTTAGTACGTGTAACGAAGAGAGAAATGAACAATATCACAACCTGAAATTAGCTGTCTTCAGAATGTCTCTGCGACAGAGGTTCAAAATCAGGAATTATGTCACTTACTGCCAGTCGTAGTTGATAACGAAGGTATTTGTCTGTCAGTCGTGATCTAAATTTGGTTTTTACTATTTTCATTGTTGAAAATAATTTTTCACAAACGTAAGTTGTAGCGAACATGGCTTCAACAGAGCAAGCGAAAGAACGAAGCTTCGGATATTTATTTTTTGGCAAAGATTTGAGAAGTTCAACATTTGTCAAGTCCTTACATCTAGCTTTCATTTAACATCACATTGTAAATCAGTGAGTTCAAATTGAAGAGCTAACCGCATTATTCGTACATCTGCTGAAAAAGGATCGACGTACAGAGATGATGATGATGATGATGATAACAACAATAACACTTAACCTTTTTATGTTTCATCAGTAACATGTAGTATAATGCCATTTTATGTTATACAACCGTTTTCCTCGTAATACTTGTGAACAAATCATACATTTAATATTCTCATCATATCGACAGCAAAAAAATGCGTCCTCCCATCTTACTTGGAACTTTCGTACATGGTTTCGAGAGAGACATATGCCACTCACAGGTCAGAGACAAATACAAATGGAAAGGAGTTTAACTCCAGTGAGTGAGAGGGGGGGGGGGGGGTTTGACGGAGGTTAGAAGCAAACGAAATGCACAGCTATCACTGCGAGCCACAATGTCTCGCGAGTCACGTTCTCGCCGCGGCTGATCTACATTCACTTATTTATTGTTCTTTTCCCTTTAATTACTTCCCTTCCATCGTCTTAAATCAATTTTCCTTGCAGAAGTTGCACTCCAGATTTTAAGAATAATCTAAGGACACGTGTCCGTGAAATCCAAGGAATTACGTTGATCACAAAGCAATGTGTTACACAAGTCATTTCCCCCATCTCCCACCTTCGTTAACCACCACGGACTTCCCAACGAGAAAGATTGCTACTTTATTCTAAGAATAATTTATGAATGACTTGGATAATTTAGTTTTCATATGGTGGCAACACATCAACACCCACTTAAGTACGTGCAATACAGCAGGAGTATAATCACGAATGATAATACTATAGAAGAACTCGTCGGACAAGCAGGTTGCAGGCGAGTGACGAGATAGTGTGACTTACTTACAACTCTTCAATATTACTTTGCAGAAAACATAACAGGTAAGTTTCTACAGACTTTGCGAGTGCATATGGGTAAATATTAAAAGCACAACTCTCTTTGAATGGGCAGCAAATACAGGATTTATTTCATCCCTCACTTTATAAAGAATCTCTGCCTCCAGTCCTTGGCAGTATTTCAATCAGCTGTAATCTCTTTCTAGAACATTCGATATCTAAAATATGACTTCAAATCGTTACTGGTACAGATACAGTGTGAAATTAATAAGAGTAAATTGCACTCACTTCTTTAGCTAGAGTTCACAAAATTAGTTATATTAATCTTCCTTTTTATTAGACGAAAAAGTAGAACCGACGGCTTCGGCATATTATAATCACGTAATTACGTTTTTGTTTTTAAGAGGCTATGCACACCTTTCGCTAGTATAAATTTAGTGAAATTAAAAAAAATAACTTCTACATATCCTGAATTAATTTTGCACTTGATGATTGTATGAGAAGATTCGAAGAGAACGGCAGTTACTTAGACTTTCAGCTCCCCACTACTACCATTAATGCACAACACAATGTCAATACGGCGGTTGCTGTCGTCTGCGATACAACGAACTTTTCTGTTGATTTTCGAGTTCGTCATTCTTTGCTGGCTATTATATGCTTATTTAAATTGTGTTAACTCTCGCTAAGTGGTTTTATATTTTATTTTATCTGTCTTAGTATTTATTTTATTATTGTAAATATTTTGTTTTATTACAATTATTATTACTATTATTATTAAAAAAGGTAAAGGTAAAAGGTATCCCCGTAACATGCCATGAAGGCACTTGGGGGGCATGGAGGTAGAGCCCCATGCTTTCCATGACCTCGGCACTAGAATGAGGTGGTGTGGTCGGCACCACGCTCTGACCGCCTTTTACCCCCGGGAAAGACCCGGTACTCAATTTTATAGGAGGCTGAGTGAACCTCGGGGCCGTTCTGAAAGTTTTCTAACGAGAAAAAATTCCTGTCACCACCTGGGATCGAAGCCATTAATATTATTATTATTATTATTATTATTATTATTATTATTAATGAATTAATTTATATTACTATCTTTGTATCATCTCCATCACGGTATTCTATTATTATTATTATTATTATTATTATTATTATTATTATTATTATTGTAGTTGTTGTTGTTACTATTATTTCTATTATCAACATTATTATTGATCTCTGTAAAATTTATGTACACTACTGGACTGTACCCGAGCACGAACATATGCTCATTTCGGGTATCAATTCATATGTATCATTTGGAATGTAAATTGTGAATAAATTAGAAAAAAATAAATTAGAAATTAATAACGCAAACTTGAATTTAGTATATTAATTAGAGAATACTTCAGGATTAATGAACAATTTTTATAATTCAAAAGATTTTTATTATTAAAGATGATTATATTTATAAATTATGGGCGCTAATTCTGGAGGGAAAATCGTTTTCGCTGATATGTGGCACAATTTTGAATATTTTAAATAATTTCTCCTCTAGTTTATTCATTATGAGTGTGTTAATAAATTCTGACATTACCAGCTGTATCCTACAAGTAAATATTTTTGCTATTGTTTTGCTATGAATTGTAAAATTTAATTATTTTTACACAAATAATGATTCATCACTATTACACTTTCACTACGTCACTCTACTTTTGAAAAATAAAACAGTACGAAAGGACGTCTTTCAACCAATCATGGCTGCTTATCGCACAATTTTATCGCGTCCCTAGCATTTGTTTAATTTTATCGTTTCACTAGCATTTGTTTGTTTTTATCACTGCCCTAGCATTTGTTTCTTCGTTTGCCAACATTTCAAACTGCACTGGTCTGGACGTCAAAAAACAGAAAATTACAAACCACTCCAGTCGATTCACAGCAGTTTCAAATATGATTCGCATTGGCATTCAAGAACAAGAATTAATAAATATCACTGGTCATAGCTGTGAATCTTCCCTGAAACCCTATTTACAAATAAATGAAGAGCACCATTCGGAAATCCTGAATAATTTGAGGGATACACCATGTACATCAACGAGTTCCACTTCTTTCACGCACACGTCCAATATAACATCAACTGAACCACCAACCACTAAAACATTCTAATTTGAAAATTGTACTTTCAATAATTGTTTCTTTTAAAATTATTCATGTTTATTTTTTATTTCATCATCGTTAATTAAAACGTTTCTTGTTTATTTCATCATCCCTAATTAAAACTTTTCTAACACTTGTTTATATTATTTAGGTTATGTTATAGCTTCTGCTATATGATATTATGGATAGTCACGTATCAGAGATTGTTTAATACTAAGATTTATTGAAAATCATCTGTCAAGTGACGTTGATTACTGGGATTCGGATAATTGAAGTGGAATGCAAATGTTTTAATAAAAATGAAACTGAATCAACAAAGCATTCTTGACTAGTAACCGTCCACAGAGTTCAATGAAGATTCCATAGTTGGCACAACTGATAACAAGAAACCAGCTAATCTTAACACACTACTGCCATCTAGCGTAATATTTGTAATGTTGAGATGGTACAATAATACATTTGAAGACAGTTGTATTTTCGTAAGTCAATTAATATTTTATTGTATTGGAGTACTTTGTTACTTCTAATCTTTATATACTTTCTTCTAATTGTAATATTCAACTAAATCCCACTCGAGTTTTGATTTTGAACCCAGGACCGTCTGAATACAAGTCACAAAACGCTACCATCTACGCCAACTCGCTCGATACAACAACACTATAAAACAAAGTAATAAAGAAATAACATGTCAAATAATTTGTAATGATGAGTTTCGCGGTCTATGAACAATGAGTTGCTATGACAAATATCATTACACGGAAAATAATTATTTTTATCCATGACCATAACGAAAAACATACCTTTACTAAATACTTTTGCGTTTGTAAAGTAGGCTTTTATTCAACGTTACTTTATTTCACTAGTGAGATAAAGACTTTACCTCACAGTTTGAACTTTATCTCACAGTTCATTAGTATTTTCCTAGTACCCGGGTACACACGAATACTTTTCCATTCAACTATTACTCAAGAAGTTAATATATTAGTTACTAGATGTCACTACCTCTACTTCTTTATTACCATTTCTTAAATATACATACACTCAATCTCCTTCTCTTTTCTCTATCTGCTACGTCGTAATTTGTACATTACATCCATATGTAATGTGCATCTTTTTAAAATGTTGTAATAATTTACCTTTTGGGATGCGAGGAGACTTGAACCTGCGAAGTTGGGTTTATAGGATTTTAAAACAAGATGCGTTAGCCAACTGAGCTAAACAGACACGATGAGTAATTAAGTTTTAATATTCCTTTTAAGTTTACTGAAGTAAAATGTGAAACTATTTTAATCACAATAGTCCCGTGAAGACAGTACATCAGTTATTCATAGATTTCAAAAAGGCTTATGACTCGGTTAAGAGGGAAGTATTATATGATATTCTTATTGAATTTGGTATTCCCAAGAAACTAGTTCGGTTAATTAAAATGTGTCTCAGTGAAACATACAGCAGAGTCCGTATAGGTCAGTTTCTATCTGATGCTTTTCCAATTCACTGCGGGCTAAAGCAGGGAGATGCACTATCACCTTTACTTTTTAACTTCGCTTTAGAATATGCCATTAGGAAAGTTCAGGATAACAGGCAGGGTTTGGAATTGAACGGGCTACATCAGCTTCTTGTCTATGCAGATGACGTGAATATGTTAGGAGAAAATACACAAACGGTTAGGGAAAACACGGAAATTTTACTTGAAGCAAGTAAAGCGATCGGTTTGGAAGTAAATCCCGAAAAGACAAAGTATATGATTATGTCTCGTGACGGGAATATTGTACGAAATGGAAATATAAATATTGGAGATTTATCCTTCGAAGAGGTGGAAAAATTCAAATATCTTGGAGCAACAGTAACAAATATAAATGACACTCGGGAGGAAATTAAACGCAGAATAAATATGGGAAATGCGTGTTATTATTCGGTTGAGAAGCTCTTATCATCCAGTCTGCTGTCCAAAAATCTGAAAGTTAGAATTTATAAAACAGTTATATTACCGGTTCTTCTATATAGCTGTGAAACTTGGACTCTCACTCTGAGAGAGGAACATAGGTTAAGGGTTTTTGAGAATAAGGTGCTTAGGAAAATATTTGGGGCTAAGCGGGATGAAGTTACAGGAGAATGGAGAAAGTTACACAACACAGAACTGCACGCATTGTATTCTTCACCTGACATAATTAGGAACTTGAAATCCAGACGTTTGAGATGGGCAGGGCATGTAGCACGTATGGGCGAATCCAGAAATGCATATAGAGTGTTAGTTGGGAGACCGGAGGGAAAAAGACCTTTAGGGAGGCCGAGACGTAGATGGGAGGATAATATTAAAATGGATTTGAGGGAGGTGGGGTATGATGATAGGGACTGGCTTAATCTTGCACAGGATAGGGACCGATGGCGGGCTTATGTGAGGGCGGCAATGAACCTTCGGGTTCCTTAAAAGCCATTTGTAAGTAAGTAAGTAAGTAAGTATAGTCCCGTGAAGACTTCTAAATAATCCCTGAAACTTCAAAAAGACGAAAATACACGTTTAAAGTGAAAAATATATATATTAAAATTATATAATTAATTATAATTTGTTATTTATCCAACGCCTTAGATACTATTCTTTACTAATCATGGCCTCCTACATCATGACCTACCTAGTACACGTATTGATTCTAAAAATCCATGCCATGGTATGTGATTACATGAGGACTTATTTTCAACATATTTTCTTTTATAAAACAGAATTTTTCGTTATGGTCATGGATAAAATTACGTATGGTACTTGTGAGCGTGATCTTTATTGCACTCGTGTAATTTAAGCACTCGGCTGACGCCTCGTGCTTAAATCTTTCCACTCGTGCGATAAAGATGCACTTACCTCACAAGTACCATAAATAACTATAATATTAATTATATGGTATAATAAAATTTAGGGCAATGGTGCTATAATGTGGCATATTGTACATGATATGATATTAAACTGTATCATGCAATCGGGGCGAAATGGAACTGAATGAGGTCACAAGACTTTTTTGCATGAAGTTGCAGAATTTGGTAACATTGAAAAAAGTAATACAGCACGTAAAATATTCCTAACATAATGTTACATTCAATATGAAAATTAAGTGACATTGCATCTTGTCTGTCAGGTTAACTAAGACAGACTACATACAAGACAATGGAGCGCTGGTCAGGACGAGTTGCCATGGTGACGGGAGCCAGTGCTGGTATAGGAGCTTCTGTGGCTCAAGAATTAGTCAAGAAAGGACTCAAAGTCGTCGGCCTAGCACGCAGGTTAGAGAAAATACAGGTGAGATCTGGAGATGTTGCGGGCCATAAGATATCGCTATATCTGCAGACAGGTGTGGAAACAAAGTTTAACCGTACTGTATAGTTGTGTGGCTGGTCGCTCTATTCTGTTGAAACCAAGTGTGTGGTTTGACTTCAGGTTCCTCCACAATTTGAGTACACAAAATTTTTCAATCATTTGGACATATCGCTCTGATGTGACCATAACAATTCTCGTTTACAGTTCTCAAAGAAATAGGGGCCGATGACAGCAAACCATATTGTGACTTTGGCACTATGCAATGGTTCCTGGTGCATTTCATGAGGGTTGGTTGCTGTCCAGCACTGGAAGTTTTGTTTCTTAACATATTATCCAAACAGAAGTGTGCTTTGTTGCTCCTTAAAGGCTGGTTCACAAAAAACCGGGAACGAGAATCAGAATGAAAACGAGAAGCAGAAGACGTGAATGAGAAAATTTTTGATTCACAATAAAACGGGTACGTTGACGACTATGCATATCGATATGCATGTCAATAACGATATGTAAAGTCGATATTACGCATTCTGACGTTATTTGTGTATAATTGACCAATGGCGTTCTCTCATGAGTACAAGGCAGCCAACATAAACACAGGTTAACCAACTTAGAAATTTCAACTGAAACATTTCATTAGGCACGGTACTATAAATATGCCCATACATCTTTATTATCACAATTTATTTTAAGTCTACCATAACGTAAAATAATTAGAGAAGAAACATTTGTAATAGAACAAAAATGAACACAACAGTAGTTATTGAATTGAAGCATGAATATGTAGTGTGTAATACAACCAATACAGTAATAAAATATGATTCACTTACGATCGGTGTTCAAAGACGCAGCTATTGAAAGCCATGTATTCTCCTTCATTTTCTCATCTTTGTACGAGGCGCGCCGCTTATCGTAAACGTGAAGATTTTCCTCAACACTCAATATTAGAATCTCATCAAATAAAACTTGCTCCATGATGCACAGCACAAAACAAAATAATGCATAGGTTATGTCACGGTCTTCTTGCTACAAAATATACGACGACAAAATAGCTTTTAGATGGCAATAGAATGAATCTAGTGGGCTGTGATCGGAAACGTGAACGCCGAAGTTGAAACTTGGCCAACTCTCCGTTCCCGATCCCGGGCTCCGGCAAGCTTTTCGTTAATTGTGAATGCTCACATTTAAATGTACACTTTTAAACAATTTTACCGTTTTCGTTTTCGTTCCGATTCTCGTTTCCGGTTTATTGTGAACCAGCTTTAACACATTCTTCGTTAACGCTAATGAGATCCAAGGGTTGACGGCAAAAAGACATACGACTGACTTAATCAGCTACTTTTAATGCTGCTATTACTTCCATGTGTAAACACTTATGAAGAATCCTTCGGACACTGGAAGGAAACTGCTTGGCAAGTGGTGGAACACTTAGTGTTACGCTGCTCTTATGGAGTTCATGTTCTCGGACGACTGTACAGTTCTTTATGCACTTTGATTATGTAATGTGGACTTTACATCACTAATAAAATGTTGTAAACTAATTCATTACGCAACTAGTTAAGTAATGACACTTCTATTACGGAACTTGTTAGGTAATGATACTTCTATTACGCAACTAGATAGGTAATGATACTACTATTACTTAACTGGTTGCTTAATGTGAACAACACATTAAATTAAACAAAATGGAATTGATTTTATTTATTATAACATTAACAAAAATTTGTTCACAATTCATATCTAACGCTGGATTTCGACATTGAACATTCGTTGCAGAATTTGCAGCATTTTCAATATCTAAATACTCGTTTGAACTCATTTTAACATTTGCTTATTTCTCCTTGTACTGCTGGTCTGTCTGTTGTGTTCAAAACTAATAAATCAAACACAAACGAATCGCCTCTCGCAGAAATAAACTAATAATAATAATAATAATAATAATAATAATAATAATAATAATAATAATAATAATAATAATAATAATTACAATCGCCTCTCCATAGAAGATATTTTCAAAAATAATAACAATTTACTTTTATTTAAAAAATTATTTATTTTATCAAAGTGGATAAAACATTGTACGACATTTTTATTTTATTTTTATTGGGTTTTTTACGACGCTGTATCAACATCTAGGTTACTTAGCGTCTGAATGATATGAAGGTGATAATGCCGGTGAAATGAGTCTGGGGTCCAGCACCGAAAGTTACCCAGCATTTGCTCGTATTGGGTTGAGGGAAAACTCCGGAAAAAACCTCAACCAGATAACTTGCGACTACCAGGATTCGAACCCGGGCCACCTGGTTTCGCGGCCAGACACGCTGACCGTTACCCCATAGGTGTGGACTTGTACGATATACTTAACGTAAATTCATATTACAATACTCGACTGTTTTCAAACTCGTACTGTAATATGAAACGTTACGATACTCGTATTATAAATAACTATTATCTTCTTCAACGCAGAACCAGTTCCGTCATAATCATGAGTGTTGCACTGTACAGCCATGAAACTGTCTCAATTTGTGTAATATGCGTTAACAGTAAAACGCACGTTGTTCGCTCGTCCAACGCTCCATCATAACTAAATTGTCATCATCTGCTGCAAAGTAGAACTATCTCACTTGTTTCGACTTAGAAGTCATCCTGACACCGATGTCGAAATCTTTCAACGTATTTTTTCCTTGTGATGAATAGTTCTAAATGTGTTCTCTCCAACTATTTTCATAACCTGTTATAACATCATTTGTTTTATCACGTCTTATTATAACCGCTGACAGCATATCCAGCAACTTATGTTACAAACATTATCTGGATTGTTTCTTATCTTTCTCCTGTCAGATCGACTCAGCAACCAGTTTTCAGAACCATACGTTGCTTATGTAATGAAGACGGCTGTCGTCACTTCGAACATTTGTTGTTAAAGTGAAACGTAATAAGTAGACTTCGTTGAATTGCCACACGCAGCATGCAATCAGGTTGCCGATATACGGTAGTATAGAAAAGGTGAGCGACCTGCCGGTCTCGTAGTATAAGCAGTTCATGTTAAGAGATGTGACCGGTCCAAATAGATAGAGCAGCTGCAGCTAATGTATTCCTCTGTAAGCACTTGTTTTTGCATTACTGTGGTTGGAATAGTCAAAGCTTAACATTTCTTCAGTGAAGACAAGAATTCAATCAAACATACTACAATGAGAGTGTTGCTGTTACAAACAATTGTCCCTGGAATACCCTTACCCCCGCAGCCAATCTTGACCCGTTGGAAAACGTGGTTGGATGCTGTTAATTATTATGCAGAATATTACGGCAAAATAATGGAGGTAATTGATGAATTGGATAGCATAGACAGTTCCGCTGTTGCAGCTGCAAAATCATTGCCTTCTCAACAGCTATTGGAAGATATTCTGTTCAGTGATTCTAATTTTAAAATCGTGTACAAAAGCATCACCCTGTTAGAATCGTCTAAACTACAACTCTCAGAAGCCCTTAATATAGTGGATAAAGTATCACAAACCGTTATCCAAAATAACAATTCACTAATTTCAGAAAAAGTTAATGTAAGTTGAGAAACATTATTGCTAAAAATTCTGCGTATTCACAACTTCTTATTATAAATTATGTACTATCAGGTCACGACAAGACGGCTGAAGTTGGTGTACTAAAAAGTAGTGGCTTTCCTTTCTTCAAATATCCACCTATTACATCGTGTGTTGTTGAACGTACATTTTCCCAATATAAAAACTGTTTAAGTGACCATCGGAGGAGGTTCACTTTGCAGTCGCTCAAAATGTACGTAACTCTTCACTGTAATGCACATATTCAAGGATGATGCGAGTATATTACATTAAACTTTAAGAGTTAATACATCTCACTGTAAAATAATTGTATATTTACATGTTTAGACATTTGCTACTTCAATGATCATTCATTATATTTCTTGAATGCAGGATACAAGTTTTATTGTGACCGCAGTATACTGCTCAGTGTTTACATCAGAGGCATACTCCATCCGTTGCACGTCCCCTTCTCATACAGTCTATACCGCGTACGTAGTAAACCTTACGATTCTCGTGGCAATTCCACGAAGTCTAGTAATAAGGTTCCTCATACATGAGTTCACTCTCTCATTTTTAAATTTTTATAGTCATTGGCAATAACATAACCTCATACTTCTAGTCTTGCACAGCCGCCATTTTTAATTTCCGACCATGGGTTCCCTAACAAAAAATATTGCCAATAGCATCCTCTATTACTTCTTAAATTTATGAGAAGGCGTTCTGAAACACTCTGTATGTTAGTCATACAATTTACTGAGACGGATTTGTTTGTCAAGATAATCTTACGAACTAGTGTTGAACCATAATAATATTTCCTATTACCACTCCAGGAACTAGCTGATAGCCTCAAGTCTCAACCCGGAAAGCTATATCCACTGAAATGCGACATCACCAAGGAGACAGAAGTGCAGGAGGCCTTCAAGTGGGTCAAGTCCAACCTGGGAGGAGTGGACATCCTGATCAACAATGCAGGAGTAGCAAGCAGTAGTAATCTTATCGGTAAGTGAAAACAGATCATCATTACTTAAGTTGTTAATAAGCAAACAAGGCGCTGTTATTCTTAACGATGCTGACACTACAGTAGTCGTAACTTACTTCCTTTCTTTGTTTATTTTACCTTCTGCGTTAATACTGACTTACAAGTCAATGAAACTGAGGTGAGAAAAGGTTTATTTATTTATTTATTTATTTATTTATTTACTTACTTATTTATACATTTATGTATCTACCTATCTATCTATCTATCTATCTATCTATCTATCTATCTATCTATCTATCTATCTATCTATCTATCTATCTATCTATCTATCTATCTATCTATCTATCTATCTATCTATCTATCTATCTATCTATCTATCTATCTATCTATCTATCTATCTATCTATCTATCTATCTATCTATCTATCTATCTATCTATCTATCTATCTATCTATCTACCTACCTACCTACCTACCTACCTATCTATTTATCTATCTATCTATCTATCTATCTATCTATCTATCTATCTATCTATCTATCTATATATCTATCTATCTATTTATCTATCTATTTATTTATTTATTCTGATGTAGTTAAGGCTATCAGGCCTTCTTGTCCACACCACCAGATATACAAATACAATTTCAAAAAAAAAAAAAAAAAAACTAGAACACTGCTTGTATTTGCCTTCGAATTTTCTCATTTCTCACTTTGTCTATTATTGTCAATCCACAACATATTATTCTCGAATAATCCATTTCTATCGAATTTATTCTTGTCGCATACGCCTATTATGTTTAAATGTATGGGAACAGAAATAATAACCAACAGAAAAATTCACTTCAAAGCAACAAGGTTTAGTGGCTTCTATACTAAGAAGATAGAATCTCTCGTGTAAGACGAAAGCCATTATATTGGTGGTGGTGGTGGTGGTGGTGGTGGTGGTGCAGAAGAAGAAGAAGAAGAAGAAGAAGAAGAAGAAGAAGAAGAAAATGATCTGTGTAATCTTGAACTGATCAATTCCTTGCTGAAGTTTGTTTTCAGTTTTTGCATTTACAATTTTCAATCTATGGCCACCCTTTTTAAAGAAATTGAATATTTTAAAGAAATTGAATATTTTACTAGATCCAGGAGTTAAATTATCAGCGGATATTTATATAAATGCTCTTCTGTTTGCGGATGATCAAATAATAATCCAAGAAAATGAGAATAATTTTATAAGTCCACGTACCTTTTAAATAATTCATGCAAATCCTATAATTTTTAAATTTAAATTAAGGAAACGAACATAATGAATGACATTTAAAGGAAAAGACCCGGTTGTAATAGGAAATTAAATTTTGTAACAAGTGTCTGATTTTAGATACCTTGGCTGTGAAATAAGTTTTAAATGTGACAGAGACATTGAATATAAAGTTGGTAAATTTCAAGCAATATGTGGGACCATACAACGAAATTTTAGAAATAAAATTAGGAAGGAGACTAAAATGAAATTTTATAAGGTGATGGCATTACCAAAATTGCTTTATGACACCTAAACCTGGGTACCACCTGAAAGACACGTAAGTAAAAATCAATCGACAGAAATGATATTCCTCAGAATTATTAAAGGCTGTACAAGATTGAAGAGAATAAGAAATGATGACATAAGAGAAGGACTGAACATTGAATCAGTAGGTAATAAAATAATAGACAATAGACGAAACTGGACTGAACATTTATTAAGAATGGAAGACGATAGACTTCCCAAAGTTAAACTATAGCCTATGCCAGGGGAAGAAGAGATCGAGGACGATTCAGGAAACGCTGAAGACAACGGGCAAATTGTTTAATCCTTGAAGAGGAGGAGGAGGAGGAGGAGGAGGAGAAGAAGAAGAAGAAGAAGAAGAAGAAGAAGAAGAAGAAGAAAAAGAGTCAATATTCAGCTGCTTCGCCTTTTGCCACTTTTCAATAATTTAGCGAGAGGCAACACATAGCTATAGCTATAGCTATAGCCCTAATACCGGAACACAAATATTTGTATTCGTCTATATTTGCTACAGTCCTTAGCCATTCAAAAACTAGGCATGTCATCTAGTGAGTTTCTAACAACTATTGGCAAGTGTTCGAGACAGGAATCTGCATTCGCTATGTCCAACCGTCTATGAAAGGACAATGACCCAATTATTCGGATTTCAGACGGACCTGTGGACAGCTGGAAATCCATCCTGGACTTGAACGTGCTGGCCCTCAGTGTCTGCACCAAGGAGGCCCTCCAGAGCATGAAGGAGCGTGGGGTAGACGACGGACACATCGTACACATTAACAGGTGGGTTTTACAGGGATTACATATCTTCGAGTAGAGCAAGATATATTTTGTGAAACCAGGAAACCTTCCTGGTTTAATGGTTACCGTGTTTTCCATTGGCTCCATTGGATTCAAACCCCGCCACAGAATGTGGATTTTAAAGGTGACTATTACACTTTTACTACGTCACACTACTTTTGACCAATAAAACGGTACGAAAGGACGTCTTTCAGCCAATCATGGCTGCTTATCGCACATTTTATCGCGTCCCTAGCATTTTTTTATTTTTATCACTACCCAAGCATTTGTTTCTTTGTTTGCCAACATTTCAAACTGCACTGGTCTGGACGTCAAAAAAAAAAAAAAAAAAAAAAAAAAAAAACAGAAAATTACAAACCACTCCAGTCGATGCACAGCACTTTCAAATATGACTCGCATTGGCATTCAAGAACAAGAATTAATAAAGATCACTGTTCATATATGAAGAGCACCATTCGGAAATCCTGAATAAGTTGAGGAATACACCATGTACATCAACGTGTTCACTTCTTTTACGCACACGTCCAATATAACATCAACTGAACCACCAACCACTAAAACATTCAAATTTCAAAATTGTGCTTTCAATAATTGTTTCTTTTAAAATTATTCATGTTTATTTTTTATTTCATCATCGTTAATTAAAACTTTTCTAACACTTGTTTATATTATTTAGGTTATGTTTGTTATAGCTTCTGCTATATGATATTATGGATAGTCACGTATCAGAGATTGTTTAATAGCAAGATTTATTGAAAATCATCTGTCAAGTGACGTTGATTACTGGGATCCGGATGATTGAAGTGGAATGCAAATGTTTTAATAAAAATGAAACTGAATCAACAAAGCCTTCTTGACTAGTAACCGTCCACAGAGTTCAATGAAGATTCCATAGTTGGCACAACTGATAACAAGAAAACATAATCATAATACACTACTGCCATCTAGCGTAATGTTAAGATGGTACAATAATACATTTGAAGACAGTTGTATTTTTGAAAGCCAATTAATATTTTATTGTATTGGAGTACTTTGCTACTTCTAATCTTTATATACTTTCTTCTAATCGTGTAATAGTCAATTAAATCCCACTCGAGTTTTGATTTTCTCTAGATAAATCAAAACCTCTAGCGAGATTATTGTTGATAAAATCCTTACCGTAACTTCTTCATTATGCCTGAAGAACTTTGTTTTGTTTGTTTTTTTTTTTTCTGTTTAGTTTCCGTCAAATTTACTGCAAGGCCAAACAGCCTCCTTTATTCTGACTATGTTAAATATAAAAATATTGCACGTTCTGAAGATAATAATAAAACAATTGAATAAAGTGTTTTAGTGTTATTGACCAGCTGATATTTTCTTTCAGTGTCCTTGGTCACGTATTTCCGAACAGCCCGTTGATCGCACATATGTACTGTGCATCGAAATCAGCCGTCCTGGCTCTCACCGAGGGGCTGCGAAGGGAACTGGTCCAGCAGAAATCCAAAATCAAAATATCCGTAAGTTTACACTGTAGGCCTACATGACAAAAACGAATGTCACGAAGGTGACCCACTACTCAAAATCGTAGCTTTACACGTTTAGTAACAATTTATTTAGTCTAGTCAACAAAGGCATTGTAGGTAGGCCAACTTACTTACTTACTGGCTTTTAAGGAACCCGGAGGTTCATTGCCGCCCTCACATAAGCCCGCCATTGATCCCTATCCTGAGCAAGATTAATCCATTCTCTACCATCATATCCCACCTTCCTCAAATCTATTTTAATATTATCTTCCCATCTACGTCTCAGCCTCCAGAATGGTCTTTTTCCCTCCGGCCTCCCAACTAACACTCTATATGCATTTCTGGATTCGCTCATACGTGCTACATGCCCTACCCATCTCAAACGTCTGGAATTAATGTTCCTAATTATGTCAGGTGAAGAATACAATGCGTGCAGTTCTGCGTTGTGTAACTTTCTCCATTCTCCTGTAACTTCATCCCTCTTAGCCCCAAATATTTTCCTAAGCACCTTATTCTCAAACACCCTTAACCTAGGTTCCTCTCTCAAAGTGAGAGTCCAAGTTTCACAACCATAAAGAACAACCGGTAATATAACTGTTTTATAAACTCTAAGTTTCAGATTTTTCGACAGCAGACTGGATGATAAAAGTTTCTCAACCGAATAATAACAGGCATTTCCCATATTTATTCTGTGTTTAATTTCCTCCCGAGTATCATTTATATTTGTTACTGTTGCTCCCAGATATTTTAACTGCTCCACCTATTGAAAAGATAAATTTCCAATTTTTATATTTCCATTTCGTACAATATTCTCGTCACGAGACATAATCATTTACTTCCAAACCTATCTCTTTACTTGATTCCAGTAAAATTCCCGTGTTTTCCCTAATAGTTTGTGTATTTTCTCCTAACATATTCACGTCATCTGCATAGACAAGCAGCTGATGTAACCCGTTCAATTCCAAACCCCCTCTATTATCCTGGCCTACTATTGGTATAAATTACTTCTTGTTCATTTTCAGAGTGTGACTCCGGGACTGGTCGAAACAGAGTTCATGGCTGCTTCCGGAAGAGTGGCCGACCCTGCGAAGGTGTACGCTTCTGTACCCCATCTACAGGCAGAAGACGTAAGCGATGCGGTCTTGTACGTGCTTGCAACGCCCCCACACGTGCAGGTACGAAACCAAACAGCAGGGTGTTACAGGTATATGTGCAAATATTTTAATATTTGTTTAATAAAAATGGTGTCAAACAATACCCTATTTACTTTTTCCCTTGCAGTAATAGTTTCCCATAAATGTGCCACGTACAGTCAAACTTCAGGATTGAATTTGGTAAGAATGCACCACATAGAAACTGCATTGCGCTCTGGGTGAGGTAATTCGAAACTAGTGGCTGTTCATGTCCTAGGAAATGTCAGGTCCGTCCACAGACTTCGGAAGAGACAGTAAACAGGGTACGAACACGGGCATAGTCCTAGCAAGTAGCTAAACAAGGCGGGCTAGTAGGTAACTACAGTTGCCATAATCCACGGTATGACGTATCTTATACTGGATGTATCACGAGGTATTCCCCAGGTTTATTGAGGTGATTCCTGGTGTTATTTGGAACAAAAAATGTAAATACAGTAATGTGGTGACATTCATAATTAAGGAGTAACGGCAATTTGAAAAAAGCAGAAAAACTTTTTATGCTCGACCATGCCGAAATGTAGTAATTATACACCTGGTAGCAGACCTTTAATGCATGTCATTAAAGTACACCTACTCATTAAAGGTCAGGTCTTTCAGCCAATGACGACTCAGGTTACAACTGTTCAGCCAATGACAGGTCAGCTTTCTACCGTTATAAAACCGCAAGTATCGATTATTCTCGGATATGCAATCGAAAGACAATTAGCGAAAAGTCACGGACGCTGGAAATCCAATACTGTCGCAGAAGATTATGTTCTGTTACTATAATAATTAGCGTTAATTGTAAATAATATTCAAATAAATTCAATTTGTCATCTCGTTTTTCAATGTCTAATTTAATTTCAATGCTATCTCTGTAGGTTCTTATGGCCTAGCAAGTTCAATGTGGACATCTGTTCCTCGAAAAAAATCAATACTTTCGCGTCTGCGCACATCTCACAACATACGGAACATTGCTCCAGGTCAGATACAATAAAATTAATAATATCAAGTTAGAAATATGGTCGAGCATAAAAAGTCGTATGAAACTAGCCTATAATGGTAATTAGGAAGCTCGTATGAAAATTATGAAACTCGCTTGCGCTCGTTTCATAAATATCCATACTCACTTCTTAATTACCTTCATTATAGGCTCGTTGCATAATGTACTATTACTTGAGGATATCACTGACAAAAATGGAAACCACAGTTAGAATACAAGCAAGTGTTTCATTTTGTACCAGTCTCTTGCATGTAGAGTGGATTTAAAGCAAATGTTGAAAATTTCCTCCCTGCATCTGAAGGCAAAGATTCGCACGGGTGTGAACCGCGCGTGTATCATTTCGTAACTTCACACGTTCGTTCCTTATTGTCGCTGCGGCGTCGAGAATGCGTTGAATCAACTCTTCTCGTGTTTGCGCCCTAATCTGGTACACGATGTCTTTCATCTACCCCCAGATGCAGTAATCTAGGGTGTTAAATCTGGGGATCTGGCAGGCAAACGGTTGGCATGATCATGCGGTTCTAAATGCTGCACCTTTTGCACATGAAAAGGATACAGTCCGTTCTCATGAAGAATTATCTATACCTTGGAATGTGAAAAGTTAAATTCTCCCCCACATATCGTCAGTCCTGCGCAAACTTGTCTAGCGCTGCATACACCACGGCGTGTTTTGAAAATCTGTTGTAACTCCTTAATTATGAATGTCACCACATTACTGTATTTACATTTTTTCTTCCAATTAACACCAGGAATCACCTCCATAAACCGGGGAAAACCTCGTGATACACCCTGTAAAAGTGTAATAATACCCTCCAGAACGCTGGATAGGCCGTGCAGGATACGACGATTCACCAATGTCACTATAGCCTCCGCGATCGCCAGACTTAACCCGTGACTTCTTTCTGTGGGAGTATACCAAGAACTTCGTGTCTGTCACTCCCATGCCACAGAATCTGAACATGAGACGACGCGTCACAAAAGCAGTGAAGTCTATATCCGAGAACATGTTGGCATGAGTCTGCACAGAACTGGACTACCGTCTCGACATCCTGTCCTAGGGAAAACGAATCGTCTGGAAGTATTAACGAGCCTAAAAACATGACTTTTTCATGTCTAAAAAATAACTTCAAAGACTGAGAAATTGTTTTAATATGGTTCATTATACTATAACCAATTACGTCTAAAATATTTGCATATACCTATATCTCTAATACCCATGTCTGTATAATATATCCACAAAAAAATATACTTTGAATTTTTAATATTTGGATTGTATATTTAGCGAAGTGAAAAAATGTGCCTCTAGCACCGAAAAGAAGATCTTTTACTTCGCACACAATTAACATAGTTACATCTCTCATTTATTGTTAACGCCTGTTACTTTATGGTACTTAAACTGCCCGTTTAGAAAGTATGTGTTATTCAATTCACACTGTACAATTTCTGTATTCTAATTTTGCAGGTTCACGAGATCATTGTCAAGCCTGTTGGTTCATCAGTCTAACTGCCAGATGTCTTCAAATGCATCCAATTCTGAAGCATCATTAAGTTCCTGAAGATGATACCAGTGAGATGTTTCGAAACGTTGAAAATATTTTATGAAAACTACTGAATTACCGCCAAATTCTCTAAGCCCTCTTTCCCTCACATGCATGAAATATTTGTTTATTCAATTCCACTCCTTCTTGAAGAGTAAGTTGCTTTCATTTTGTAATTTCACTGTACATTAATATACGAATATAAATGACTTTCAGAAATATTATGTTCGTCTACATTTCTTCCTCTGTGATCCTCTATCCATAAAAAACCTGTACTCTTAACGATCATTCATCAATGCATCACTTTTTATATTTCTTTTCTTTTTAAAACACATGTCATTCAATAAAAAGACAAAAACATATAAAATAATTCGGTTTCCTACGTACCAAATTTTGTACAGATATATACTACCGTCCACATCTGTAGAGTAACGATTAGCACGTCTAGCCGCGAAACCAGGTGGCCCGGGTTCGATTCCCGGTCGGGGCAAGCTATCTGGTTGTGGTTTTTTCCGGGGTTTTCCTTCAACCGAATATGAGCAAATGCTGGGTAACTTTCGGTATTGGACCCCGGACTCATTTCACCGGCATTATCACCTTCATCTCATTCAGACGCTAAATAACCTAAGCTGTATACAAAGCGTCGTAAAATAACCAACTAAAATATATATATATACTATCTTGGGTATTTTGCACAATACTGCACAATATCTACCAAGATAAATAATTTTATGCTCGGCCATGCCGAAATGTACTAATTATACACCTGGTAGCTGTCCTTTAATGCATGTCATTAAAGTACAGGTCTTCAGCCAATGATAACTCAGCTTACATGTGTTCAGCCAATGACAAGTCAGCTTTGTCCCGTTATAAAACCGCAAGTATCGATTATTCTCGGATATGCAATCGAAAGAGAATTCGCGAAAAGTCACGGAGGCTGGAAATCCAATACTGTCGCAGAAGGTTATGTTCTGTTACTATAATAATTAGCGTTAATTGTAAATAATATTCAAATAAATTCAATTTGTCATCTCGTTTTTCAATGTCGAATTCAATAATCAAGGTTATAATATTATCAAGTTTAACGGGACTACGTCAAGGTCAATGACATTATTGTTCCTCGGAAAAAATCAATACTTTCGCGTCTTCGCACATCTCACAATTCACGACCTAGAACAAGGTCACTTCCGATCTTGTCAGATACAAATAAAATGTATATATCTGAATAATTTCAAGTTAGAAATATGGTCGAGCATAAAAAGTGGTATGAAATTCGCCTATAATGGTAATTAAGAAGCTCGTATGAAAATTATGAAACTCGCTTGCGCTCGTTTCATAAATATCCATACTCGATTCTTAATTACTATCATTATAGGCTCGTTGCATAATGTATTATTATCTCTGATTGAGATTCTGGCTGATATGTACATCTATTAATTATAATTATCAGACAGTATAATATCTCACTTGGCGATATATGTCAAAGGAAGAACAATTGAAGGGTTTTTGAAAAAAAATATATTAAAAAATTCAAATTTAAGATATTAAGCATATAGTGAGCGTATTGTAGCAACCATCTACTGAATTATTTGTACGGAAAAAAACACCATAGAGAAAAATACTTTGGCAAGTGAATTGTTGTATTAGTTATGGAGTCATCTTTAGGTGCAGAAGTAACCCCATGGAAGAAACGTAAGCAACGAAAGGAGAAGAAACAGGATATAATAGAGAAAACGAAGATTAAAGAAGAGGCACACTTCAGCCACAACAGAGTATTTTTTCTTAAAACAACCATTGTCCACAGTTACCTACATTTATACATGTATTTCTATGAGGCAATTTAAGTTGTTAAAAATGTACTTCAGTTTTCTAAGTTTCTACAACACCTTAAGAAATGGCATTAATTAAATTTCATACTTGACGTGTCAACAACACTCACGCCAGATAGTTTTTTATTTATCCTGATTATTTATGTTTTTAGTCTATGGTTGTTTTTTCAAAAACCCCTACAATTGTTTGTATACATCTGAAGCCTGACTAGTGTAATATGTTACTAGTCATCGATGTATTCAATGGAGGGGAGAAGGAACAGGCCACTCTACCCCATTATCTCCTGGCTTCGTTGCCTCATAAGTGATGCCTTATTGGTGTCACTTATGAGGTTCAAACCAATCTTCGGAATGCTGACTTGACATACATACATACACATACATACATAATATCTGCAGTGCCTGGGTAAAGTGACATAAGCCAGTTTCCACAAATCATTTTTGATAATTTATTGACAACTTACACTGGTTTAAGTCGATTTGATTTTCTTCTGTATGAATTATTGTAATGGGAGGAATACTTATGTCTCTTTTCCCAAGCGAGCAGATGTTCCGTAAGTTATCAATAAATTATCAAACAAGGATTGTGGAAACTGACTTGTGTCACATTTCCGAATCACTGCAGATATTTAATTCTATTTTCCAACAGTGGTATATCACCACTCCTCCCTGTCGTACTTGACTTACATCATTCAACCACCTTTATACATAGCCTATAGGTGTTTTATACCCAAAATTCGCTGTATAATGTAAAATAGGGCTACTGTAATAAGAGTTATTGGGATAGGGAGTAAAGACTAATACACTGTACCCATATTATTATTATTATTATTATTATTATTATTATTATTATTATTATTATTATTATGTTTCACTGCCTGCTACACAATACTAAGGTTCGTATCTACAATAAAAGATGGCAGCAGCAATATGTAGCCTTGAGTCTCCATCTGTTGTCAGAATAGTGTAACTCATTCTAAACAACAAAAGAAGAGTGCATTGCGTTACCCGTGTCTCCTTATCTAAACAGAATGTCATTATTCATAATCACTAGTTTCGGTAAAATAGAAGAAAAGATTATTTTCAATAGCAGCGTTAATTCAGAATTCCACGGTTTTCCATGCCTTTGGATTACGCAATATTTTAAATTAAAGTTGATTTTTACTCTGCTTTACTCTACTGTACTTTATTTAATCTTTGGAAGCAGAAGAAAATAAATAATATTAATTATCTTAGATATTATTCATCTTAAAAAGTCTTATTTGTGGAATATAGGCTAATTGTCACTTATGACTTATGTACGATCCTATACCTTGGACAGTAAGCATTCTCTGCGGACCTCTGGAAAAAGAACTGAGGAAGAGACTAGTGAAGTGCTTTGTATTGAGTGTAGCACTGTATGGGGAAGAAACATGGACATTTTGACGAAGTGAAGAGAAGCGAATAGAAACATTTGAAATGTGGATATAGAGAAGAATGGAGCGTGTGAAGTGTACAGACCAAAAAAGAAATGATGATGTGTTGGAAAGAGTGGGTGAAGGAAGAATGATCCTGAAACTGATCAGGAAGAGGAAAAAGAATTGGCTGGGACCTGGCTAAGAAAGAACTGCCTGCTGAAGGATACTGGAAGGAATGGTGAACGGGAGAAGAGTTCGGGGCAGAAGAAGATATTAGTTGATAGACGACATTAAGATATGTGGATCATATGAGGAGACTATGAGGAAGGCAAAAAACAGGAAAGACTGGAGAATGTTGGGTTTGCAGTGGAAGACTTACCCTTGGACAGAACACTATGAATGAATGAATTAATTAATTAATTAATTAATGAGTGTAGGCCTACACTTCAAAAAAATGTCACTGATATAAGGAAAAATGCTTTAAAAAATTCTGCAGGTTACAGTTAGGTTAGGAATGCAGGTACAGTCTTAGATAAAAGTTTCGTCGCACAGATGCTTTGTAAAGTCGGCCTCGGTAGCGTAGTTGGTATAGCGCTGGCCTTCTATGCTCCAGGTTGCGGCCCAGGCCGATGGCATTTCGCGTGTTTAAATGCGACAGGCTCATGTCAGTAGATTTACTGGCATGTAAAAGAACTCCTGCGGGACAAAATTCCGGCACACCGGCGACGCTGATATAACCTCTGGAGTTGCGAGCGTCGTTAAATAAACCATAATTTAAAAATTTTACTTTGTAAGTCCCGGAAAGTAGACAGTGGGCACGATCAGACATACAACGAAACAAAACTAATTTTATTATTTCAAATAGTCCTTCTCTTGTGAACCAGGTCGCTTGTTTTCTGATTATGCCTCATTTCTGGGACTTACAAGTCTTCAGGTCTCTGGACATACCGACATCTTATATCATAATCATGTATGAAGTATGTGTAGTATATTCTCAGGACTCAGGAGCATACACTGTAAGATTAATTGCAAGTCGCAAAATGCAGAATCAAAATTCTTTTCTCTTCACAAACAATTTAAGTCATATTACGTGGACATAGCTGCGAAGTGGTTTGCATGGATATCGCTAAATGCCTTTTTTTTTTTTAACAATTTATTGATCGATCAGCGCATTTAGCGCTATACAGATCATTTCTAAAAACTATAAATACAATACATGCCACTGAATTGAGGGCAGCCTAGATTGGGCTCCTCAATGAACAAAAATAATTGTTAATAAATAATTATTTACATAGGTTGGTGTGATGATAAATTTTGATTATAATATGAGGTCCATTGGAAGTCGGCTCTTGATTCTGGTGGGAAATGTGGACTTCCTTCCGAGAGAGTAATGGATGACGCCTGGAACATTTTCTAGGTTGTTATAGAACTTCTTAGCTTGTGAATGAATAAACTGTTTGATTGTGTCAATACCAGTTTCTCTGTGTAGTTGGCTGTTACGGACAAACCAAGGAGAATTGAGTGAAATTCGTAGGACTTTATTTTGAAATGACTGGATGTGTTTAATTTCACTTATTGCAGCTCCTCCCCAGACAGGACAGGCATAAAGCAGTAGAGGCCTTAATAGAGATGTGTAAAGTAGCATGCAATTTTGTAGCTTTAGAGATGATTTCTTGTTGAGGAGCGGATATAATTTAGCGAGTCCTGAGTAGGCCAATTTAAGTTTGTTGTTAATGTGATAGACGGCGATCTAAGTGCACTCCAAGATATTTTACACCTTCATCCTTTGGTTTCCACGGTATCACTTTGGTTGAAAACTTTATGCGTGGAGGATTAGCAGGACGACACAAAGTAAATATAATCCCTTCGCATTTATTGTAGTTCAGTGCGATGCGCCAATTTTCAAGCCAAGGGCATATGATGCTTAAGGCTTCCTGAAGGTGATTTGAGGCTATGTTAATGTTGCGATGGATTGCATAAATAGTTGTATCGTCTGCATACATATAAATGCCTTTTGAAATCCCACGATTTTCAACCAAAATAAGCTACACTTCTTTCAGTGACCTATGAAGAAAAATTACAATAGTTTTTAAGTGCTTTATTTTCAAGTACATACAGTATTATCCGGACTAAATTCGTTCTGATGTCAACACTTTGTTTGTAGTCCTACATCTTAACCAAACAGTGATAAGTTCCGAGGTGCGAAGTGAGAGATTCGCCAAGGAGCATGCAGCGATCACGTGACGATTACATGCGTAAAGAACCGTTCACACCAACTGGTTTTCACAAGCAATTGGTGAAAATTAGAGTAACTGTATTACCGAGACATTTGGTGAGAAATATATTCCGCGCGCACGTACAACTCCAGGTGGCTCTACAGTCGATCGCTAGCCTCTTAGTGTCCATTCTGTCTTGTAGCCTTAGTTTTAATAATTACACAATGTCTTACAGCTTAACAGCGGCGCTCATTTAATTACAAAATTGCCTAGCGTCGGACGAATTGGTGATAATGAAATGATCCTGAGCCCTGGCCATGAAATTACCTAACATTCGACTTAAATTAGGGGAAAACCTCTAAAAAATTCGACCACCTATTCCTCAGTCAACTGTGAGTAGAAAATAAGCAAGATTCAGAAAACATGAACTACTACTTCTATGAAAATCGTCTTCCATTAACTCCTGCAAGTGTTTGACTTCCTAAGAGTGATATTTAATACTGTGTGATATTCTCCAGGCAGTTTCTTTCGAGATATCTAATGCAGATTCCATTTCACGGAGTGAAGAATGTGGTTTCTCTTTGACCATCACCAAACGTCAAGTTTGAAATCATCGTCAGTGGACGGTCTACTAGATTTTTTAATGACTCCGACATGTGCATAATGTTTTATAAATTTCGGTAAATAGATGATTGTACTGTTAGAGAAGATAAATCGTGGCGGTAATAGATATGATGATCTCTAATGTACGAGTAGTGATAGGTGATTACAATCGATGTTTTGGGGTGGTGGTAACAGCATGTTGATGACAATGGCACGGTGGTGATGATGCAACAGATGATCTGTAGTTACAACACTTCCCCGTTAGCTTCCAGGTAATGTGTTCAGCTACTCTATTTCCATTGCTGACGCAACCAGTTCTGCTCTACTCTATCAACATACTGTATGTTTATGAATTTCATTAAAGTTTTGGAAGTCATATAAATGTAGGCACTGCATGTGTTCTTTCTTTATTATGCTTATTCTACATTGTTTTAAGGTGCAGTTGAATATGATGCTGATCACGTGACAAGGAAGTGCTGCTACTTGTGAACGTCAGTGTATATTGTTATGCTCACAGAGTACATCCAATCTTTGACAGAAATTATTTATTTATTTATTTATTTATTTATTTATTTATTTATTTATTTATTTATTTATTTATTTGATCAGTTTTTTAAATGATTAAGTTTGTACTTTTGTGAACTAATATCAATAAATCTATCACTAAATCTATCACTATTTATTTATTTATTTATTTATTTATTTATTTGATCAGTTTTTTAAATGTAAGTTTGTACTTTTGTGAACTAATATCAATAAATCTATCACTAAATCTATCACTATTTATTTATTTATTTGATTAGTTTTTTTAATGATTAAGTTTGTACTTATGTGAACTAATATCAATAAATCTATCACTATTTATTTATTTATGTATTTATTTATTTTCTATTTGTTTTCTTATTTTATATTTATTTACTAATTTTTTGTTTTCTTTACATACTTTTACTCTTATGCCTTTAATTTCTATTTTCATTTTATTTGCCTATTTTTTATTGTTTTAATTTTTTTATATTTTTTATTTAATTTTACTAATTTATTTTTATTTATTTCAGTTATTTATTTTATTCACTTATTTATTTACTTACTTATTTACTTATGTATTTATTTATTTACTTATGTATTTATTTATTTATTCATTAATTTATTTATTCACTTCTGCTTATTTATTTATTTATTTATTTATTTACTCACTGACTTATTCACTTATTTATTCACTCATTTATTTATTCACGTCTTTATTTATTTACTTATTTATTTACTCATTTTTTTATTAATTTATTTACGTACTCATTTATTTATTTACCCATTTACTTATTTATTCATTCATTTATTTATTTATTCCCTTCTGCTTATTTATTTATTTATTATTTACCCATTTATTTATTTATTTACTCATTTATTCATTTACGCATTTATTTATTTATTTATTTATTTATTTATTTATTTATTTATTTATTTATTCATTTATTTATTTACTTATTTATTTATTTGAAAGGGTGAGAATGAGATAGTCCTAAGCCAAACTTTTAACAAAAATGGTTTTTTGTGCGACTTCATTTCTTATAGGCCTACATATGGGAAAGCTACTATTAAAATAATTACAAAAATTACTCAACAAATGACGTAAGTATACGCCGAAGAAATTACGATACCGCTCTTAATAGCATTGGACTCTAAACCTTCATTGCGCTATCCTGTAAAATTTTGTCTATGTGGCTTAAGCCTATATCTTTCCCACCCCTTCATTATTTATCTATTTATTATTTATTTATTTACTTTTTAATTTATTTTCACACTTAATTTTTTTATTTATTACATATATGTAGTTATTTATTTATTTATTTATTTATTTATTTATTTATTTATTTCTCATTTGATACACAAATGCACTTCTCTGAAGAGAACACCAGCAGTGGTTTCTATGGCGACCAAATGCAGCCTGAAGAGCAGTGGGTTAGTTCCAAAAATATCCGTGAGCACAGATGTATGTATAAAATGGGTATTAAAACGAGGGCGCGGTTATTGACTCGTATTTATTAATTTGACCGCTTGTACTTCGCACAAGAGCTCGGATGCGGAACAATCTCACGTTCCCGCATTGTTCTCCAGTCACATGGCCCGGTGACACATCGCAATCACGTGAAATTGTTCTGCTTCTCACATAGGCTGAGTCAACACCTGGTCCGTCACTGATTGGTACAGTCGCGACTTCTCAAGCATTGAGTCTTCCGTTTCTGTATTAAACGACTTCGCAATATAGAATTCAATATTGGAAGTCAACTGGTTATCCATAAACAAATGAAGTACTAGAAGCAGATCCGATGAGTCTAACCTTATTCAACATAGCCACGGCAGATATGAATAGAATCAGAGATGTCGTTACTAATACAGTATTTTGTCAATTAACTGTTTACGTATAATTTATTTAGTATTATTTCAATCTATATTTATGTATGGTATTATAGGTTGGGGTGGAACTTATAAATCCAACCTTTATCCGTTAGTTTTACTACATAAAAAAGTATTAATAATATGTTTAAAAAAGCAGAAAGATTGTCCAACTGAATTGGTGTTTAAACACTTTAAAGTTTTCAATATCAAACAAATGTATTATTCCATTTCATTAAAATACTTTCATAGACATTTTAATAACTTTGAAAGGTAAGGTATATACATAAATATAGAACTAAAAATATGAATTCTCTACGTTTGTGTGAATCTAAATGTAAAATCAATGTAGCATGAGTCAAGGTCCCAGATTATTAAACAAATTTTATTTCAATATTAATTTAATCACGAATCCTCTCCAAATTAATAAAAAAAAATTAAAAAATTGTATTGGATTTATAGTTTGGGTTTAAACATATTAAACACTTTTAATCTGTATTCACTCTCAATTTTAATTTTATTTTTGTCTGAATTGGAATCCCCTCCTGAGCACGAGTCTTACTCATTCAGGAGTGGGCTAGTTTATCTTTCATTGTATTTATTAATTTGTATTCATTTCAAACTTACTAGCAATAAAATAAATAAATAAATAAGAATGGACAAAAATAACCGGCAATTTTTGCTTTCCGGTTTAACCTGATAAACTGATAACTGAACGACCGGTTATTTTTTAAAATATACACCGAATCAAACATATTATTTTTCAGTCTACCTCAAATTTAATTTCAGTCAAATATCGTTACATACTGTTAGCATACCTGACAGATGGTTTCGTCGTACAGGACTATTTATTTCGACAAATATCGCCGATATTCCCTTCGAGCATTATCCGCAATATCACCATTTTTTATAAAAAACCTTTGAGCTATTGCTCGTTGAGATCCATTCCATCTACCCATGCTTGTGCAGGTGGCGTAGTATTGTTAAAAAATGACGGCCAAAAATAGTTGGCAACATAAAAAGAAAAATGTTCTCAGTAAATTAAAAAAAGCACGTTCATATCAGACACTTTGTACCATTGGTCAACTTGGTTTTATTGTTTATGCGTATAGGGAGCTACATAGTAATTTATTTTGAGCATGGAACAATAAACTGCATGTGTTTGTTAAGCGACCTCATTCCGTCACTGCATGTATAGAACTTTATTGTGCCGTTCCAGCAAGTGCCATAGTTATGACGTCGTTGTGATAATAGTAACATGGTAATAAGCTAGACGCTCAGTGAAATACATTCAGTGATTCCAGGTAAAGTACCTACACGCCTCTCATAATTTATATTTAAATATACGAAGTGGGTATTTTGAAGAACATTTCAATGAAAATTCTGTGCTAAAGGGGTTAGGTACAGCTTACAGCAGTAAGGGCCGTATTCATAGACATTTTTATCGCGGGTTTCCGGTGGATGATCAGCGTTTTTCGTATTCGTAAACCAGTGTTAGCGATAGGATATGATTTGAATTCTGTACAAGTAACCAGTGGATAGCCGGGGCTAGCTTAGTACGCTCGTTGCGCGTGCTGCGAGATGTCTATGAATAGCACCCTAAAAGTTTTGGAAATATTAGACATTTTTTTCCTCCATTACTGTATCTTGTACAATAATGGTATGTGTAAAATACAGTCCTTCTGCTATGTGAAAAAAATATTTTTACGGTTTATTTTTATTTTTATTTTTTTTTTTCAAAATTAAAAACGGTGGCAATTTACTGTGCAGTGATGAAACGTTTCCCTCATAACTCATAAACTTGTTAAATTTTTCATGTTCTCTCTCTTTTATTTTATTCGTAAAACTCATGTTTACAATATCATGCTCTTTCAACTACATTCCTTAATAAATAATATTTTTTTTTTATTTTGTGTTAGAAGAAAGTATTGATATTTGACCATTTTTTAAATAAATTTAATTTTTTATCACACAATTTATCAAAGATAGAGAAGTGAACTTGCATCATATTGTAGACTAGCCGTACCCGTGCGCTCCGCTGCAATTGTTAGAAATAAATATAAAGTAATTACATAATTAAAATAGGACGTTTGATCCTCGGAACATTCGTGTTTGATAGAAGGATAAATCGTTTAATATGTTACTTAATTTAAATTGTATTTAAATAATTAAAATGCGGTCATTTTGGTCCAGAGAGCAATCATTTGGTGCAATGACAATTCTTTTAACATGTTTCTTAATTTTTATTACATGCAACCATAGTTTAATGAACATTGACATATAATTTAGTTTTAATGTGTATACTCTATGTTACTTGATATATGTTTCAGAAGTTACTGTAATAACAATGTAGAATTATGTCCATCTAGAGAAACTACACTTTCCAATAGTGAAATAATAATTAAACAATTAATTAGCTTCCGATATCACTTCATACAAACACAGAAACATTCTCTGTAGGCTATGTTTAATACCTTTCGATTGTTGTTGTCCAAGGCCCCTTATAGACGAAGTCACTTGTTTTTATTTCATTACAGCGCCTTAGATGGCGTTATCTTAATTTTAAAACTCATTTATCTCATTAAATATCAGTCCTATCAAAATTTTTCAAAGAATAAAACTTATCGGAAATCATATTTAAATAAACTTTTGTTATGTAACATTTTTCAAGAAAATTAATAATAAGGGAGATATTTCGATTTACTTAATTCAACCCCCCTTATAAGCCCCCTTTTAAATAAAGTATTTTGAATGCTATATATCCTAAAATCTAAGTTACAACGAACTTAATTTATATTCCAATTTTCATATAAATCGGTTCAGCCATTATCGCGTGAAAAGGTAACAAACATCCAGACAGGCAGACATACAAAAATTTCAAAAAAGCGATTTTCGGTTTCAGATAGTTAATTATACATGTTAACACCAATTATTTTTGGAAAATCGAAAATTACCAGAAAAATTTTGGCTACAGATTTATTATTAGTATAGATATGACATGCATAAAAACACACAAAAAATTTCATCACACAATGTTGGATAGTTTTTGAGTTATGTGGGAAACGCTTCATCACTGCACAGTGAGCTGCCACCATTTTTAATTTTGAAAAAAAAAAATTAAACCGTAGAAACATTTTTTTCCATGTCTATTCTTTTTTTCTGATAGGATATTCTGCATCCTAAATATTTAAAACTCCCTACTTGCTCAATAAGTTTTGAATTTATTACAATTTTTGACAATATACAGGGTGTTTCAAAAATACGGGACATAATTTCAGGTATGTATTTCCCACATGTAGACAATCAAAATAGTTCATTACAACATGTGTCCGGAAATGCTTCATTTCCGAGTTATGGCCTTCACAACATTGAAATTCACCGGAACGTTTTTCTTTCCGCAGGTCGTTGTCATTACAGAAGATGCTCAAAATGTCCACCTCCTGCTTGAATACAGACCTCACATCGATATCTCATTGACCTGCGAACATGATCTCAAACTCCAGCAGTATTGCGTATGTCCTCAGAACATGCCACAATTCGATTCCGAAGGGATTCCAAATCAGGCACCGGAGACGAATAAACCAATGATTTTAAATGGCCCCACAAGTAGAAATCGAGAGGTTCAGATAGGTGAGCGTGGAGGCCAAGCATTTGGGCCACCTCTACCTATCCATCGATCAGGAAACCTTCGATCCAAGTACGCCTACACAACACTGAATGTAACCTTCAACTCGGAATGAACTGTCAGAGTGCCCTCTTAATGTCTCCTTTGACGGCAACGATCTATGGAAAGAAAAACGTTCCAGTGAATTTCAATGTTGTGAAGGCCATAACTCGGAAATAAAGTATTTCCGGACACATGTTGTAATGAACTATTTTGATTGTCTACATGTGGGAAATACATACCTGAAATTATGCCCCGTATTTTTGAAACACTCTGTAGATTACATTGTAGAAGTGTTACAATGGGAACTGAATGAAAGTCCTTTGAAGTGGCAATAGCTCATGGTCCGTGCGACTCGTCTTGAGAATCACAGGTCCATCACGTGACAGGCCAGATAAGATCGAGATAATGCAGATGGATCACCACTATCACGATTTCAGATCGCGACACCATATCGAAGAAGCGTATGCTGGAAGCGGGATTGAGAGTTCAAAGAAAGTGAAAGGAAATGACGATAGTAATAAATGGACATTCATTTTTATGCATCATAGTTAAAATATGCAAGCATATATGCAGTTAAAATCTACTACTATTATTATTATTATTATTATTATTATTATTATTATTATTAATTCTGTCGAATGATTTTCCAATTCACTGCGGGCTAAAGCAAGGAGATGCACTATCACCTTTACTTTTTAACTTTGCTCTAGAAAATTCCATTAGGAAAGTCCAGGATAACACAGAGGGTTTGGAATTGAACGGGTTACATCAGCTGCTTGTTTATACGGATGATGTGAATATGTTAGAAGAAAACCCACAAACGATTAGGGAAAACGCGGAAATTTTACTTGAAGCAAGTAAAGCAATTGGTTTGGAAGTAAATCCCGAAAATACTAAGTATATGATTATGTCTCGTGACCAGAACATAGCACGAAATAGAAATAAAAAATTGGAAATTTATACTTTGAAAAGGTGGAAAAATTCAAATACCTGGGAGCAACAGTTGTTTAGTCAACTGAACCTCAAAAGTGACACAAATAAGGCATCACTCATGAGGCAACTAGGCCAGGAGATAATGGGGTAGGGTTGCCAGTTCTTTCCCCCTCCATTGCATACAATCGCCGATTAGCTACATACTACACTAATCAGACTTCAGATGCATACAAACAATTGTAATTCCTCTGACACATATCGTAAAGTGGGATGTAGGCCTATTGTCTGATATTAGATGTAGGCTTACATACTAGCCAGAGGTAGAAGTAACAATAATAAATATAAATGATACTTGGGAAGAAATTAAACGCAGAATAAATATCGAAAATGCGTGTTATTATTCGCTTGAGAAGCTTTTGTCATCCAGTCTGCTTTCTAAAAACTGAATGAATTTATAAAACAGTTATATTACCGGTTGTCCTATATGGTCGTGAAACTTGGACTCTTACTTTGAGAGAGGAACAGAGGTCAAGGTTATTCGAGAATAAGGTGCTAAGGAAAATATTTGGGGCTAAGAGGGATGAAGTTACAGGAGAATGGAGAAAGTTACACAACACAGAACTGCACGCATTGTATTCTTCACCTGACATAATTCATTCATTTCATTAATCAGTGTTCTGCTCAAGGGTAGGACTTTCACTGCAAACCCAGCTTTCTCCAATCTTTCCTATTTTCTGCCTTCCTCTTCGTTTCCTCATATGATCCATACATCGTAATGTCGTCTATGATCTGATATCTTCTTCTGCCTCGAACTCTTCTCCCGTTCACCATTCCTTCCAGCGCATCCTTCAGTAGGGAGTTTCTTATACTCAGCCAGTGACCTACAAATTCCTTTTCCTCTTCCTGATCAGTTTCAGCATCATTCTTTCTTCATGCACCTTTCCAACACAGCTTCTTTTCTTATTCTGTCTGCCCACTTCACACGCTCCATTCTTCTCAATATCCACAGTTCAAACGCTTCTATTCGTTTCTCTTCACTTCGTCGTAATGCCCATGTTTCTGTCCCATGCAATGCCATACTCCACACAAAACACTTCCCTAATCTCTTCCTTAGTTCTTTTTCCAGGAGTCCGCAGGAGCTGCTCCTTTTTCTATTAAAAGCTTCCTTTGGCATTGATATCCTCCTTTCGACTTCCTGGCTGCAGCTCATGTTATGACCATACTGTTTACAATTGTATTTTTAATTGGAGTAATGATTCCCATTTGTCAACTGACTTCTGTGCCACACGGTATAATTTCTTGTACATTAAAATAATTTCTTCACGTACGTGTCTTTGTTTGATAGTTCAATAACTACACTACAACCAGGAAAACATTACTAACAAACTAGAAAACTGGATTATTGCGAAACAAGTAAACCGTATGGTGAAAAAGTATGCAATCTTCGTGACACCATTTATTTAAATTTAAAATTATACTCGTCTCAAAATGTACAAACACTCATACGTCAGCACTCAAAATACAGTGAGGTAAGTCAAGTAGTGGTCGAATGTTAATGACAACGGAAAACAAATCTCCTGGGAAAACAACCCAGCCAAGAATCAAACCACGGATATTTTGCCACGAAATTATCGTGTCTGCATACATTACGTCCTTTTATAAACTGTTCCCAGAATGAGAATCAGGAATAGTATAGCCTATCAAAAAATAAAATCTTTGCGACAATACAGTCTTATATCCTCCTCATATTTATTTTGTGTACAGTACAGCAGATCCTAAGAAGAGCCAGGAAATATTTTCTACTTATTCCGTGTCTTATTGAGGCAATAATGAATGATCACAGATTAGCATTCACCCTACTGATGTACAGGAATAACTGCATAGATATATTTGCGCTGCTAATTTATCTACCGTTGCGGACAAGAACTTCGTTGCTAAGCAACTTGTTCGTACTCCCCTCCGACTATCCACTTCCAGTTGAGCTACCTCGAAAAGATTGTCAATGTCAACAGCTACAGCTTCGCAGCTTTCTCCTCGCAGCTGTGCCACTGTGAAGTCCGAGCTTCGACACCTAATCCATAACACAAAGCAGTCTTAGAGACCGGCACAATATAAAGAAAATTTTATGAACAGTAATCTCACGAGAGGTTTTGATTTTATCGATAAATCTGCGAGTGGAACAGGAGCAGATTTATCTAGAGAAAATCAAAACTCGAGTGGGATTTAATTGACTATTACACGATTAGAAGAAAGTATATAAAGATTATAAGTAACAAAGTACTCCAATACAATAAAATATTAATTGACTTACGAAAATAAACCTGTCTTCAAATGTATTATTGCACCATTACGCTAGATGACAGTTGTGCCAACTGGAATCTTCATTGAACTCTGTAGACGGTTACTAGTCAAGAAAGCTTTGTTGATTCAGTTTCATTTTTATTAAGACAGTTGCATTCCACTTCAATTATCCGAATCCCAGTAATCAACGTCACTTGACAGATGATTTTCAATAAATCTTAATATTAAACAATCTCTGATACGTGACTATCCATAATATCATATAGCAGAAGCTATAACATAACCTAACTAATATACAGAAGTGTTAGAAAAGTTTTAATTAACGACGACGACATAAAAAATAAACATGTATAATTTTAAAAGGAATAATTATTGAATGTACAATTTTCAAATTTGAATGTGGTTGGTGGTTCAATTGATATTATATTGTACGTGTGCGTAATAGAAGTGGAACTCGTTGATTTAGGCCTACATGGTGTATTCAACTTATTCAGGATTTCAGAATGAATAATTTTAAAAGGAATAATTATTGAATGTACAATTTTCAAATTTGAATGTGGTTGGTGGTTCAATTGATGTTATATTGGACGTGTGCGTAATAGAAGTGGAACTCGTTGATTTAGGCCTACATGGTGTATTCAACCTATTCAGGATTTCCGAATGGTGCTCTTCATTTATTTGTAAATCGGATTTCAGAAGATGGATAGGTATGATCAGTGATTTTTATTAATTCTTGTTCTTGAATGCCAATGCGAGTCATATTTGAAACTGCTGTGCATCGACTGGAGTGGTTTGTAATTGTATATATATATTTTTGACGTCCAGACCAGTGCAGTTTCAAATGTTGGCAAACAAAGAAACAAATGCTAGGGACGCGATAAAATTAAACAAATGCTAGGGACGCGATAAGCAGCCATGATTGGTCGAAATACGTCCTTTCGTACCGTTTTATTGGTAAAAAGTAGTATGACGTAGTACGAGTGTAATAGTCATAATAATAAAATACGAAATAAATATTTCAATGCTAAAATATCTGCGTTCCTAAGCCGTTTGGAGCAGGTTTACATCATTATTTACAAAATAAGTCTTCAGACATTAATTTTGCCTATATTTAATATGATACGAATTAAAATAAATATGCTTAGGGGATAGTCGGGTAGTATCGGACATCGGGTAATATCGGACAGTGAGTTTCTTTCATCTACCACACGATGATAGTACCTGATTGACATGGTTACGTTTCTGTGATGTCGCATAGAGAAACGTAACCATGTCATTCAGGTACTACCATACGGTGGTAGATGAAAGAAACGCAATGTCCGATACTACCCGACTCTCCCCTAATTAGAGAGTTTTTCAACATCATCTAACCCTTATCTGAATGGAAGAAGTAGGTGACAATTTTTTTACACTCCAAGAAACAGAAAAAAAAAAAAAAAGTTATTACATTGGCTGGACTCAACATTGGTTACAGTACAACACAAGGAGCTTTTCTATATATTCTGGCAAGCGATTAGGTCTACACTTTCTATCAGCTAATATTGTTTAGTACGATGACAAATTCACGAAGTTGCAAAAAAGAGGAGAATTAAAGTATAGAGCAGAATTTTCATGGTTGAAACCATTAAAAAAAGTAATGATTTAAACTACGTAGGGTAAACTGTATAGTGATTGACGACTTAAGCTAATGAATAATAAAACAATGAAATAGCGGAAAACGGTGGTAACTTATTGAGAGAATTTTAAAGGCATGGGGTCAAGTGAAGATTCAGAAACAAATCAACATCAATAAACAAAAGAAAAAATAAAATTTTAATGCAAAGATAAATTAAATAAACACAACAAGTCCACTTTGACAGTTATTGACCGTCTACTGCACAGTTATTGAATACTCATTTATTAGTGATTGAACAACACATTTTCACAATTTTCACTTTTTTCTTGTGTGTTTCGTTTCTCTTCTTCCGATCTTTCTCATTAAGAACTATTCGCCACCGGCGTAGCTCTGTCGGCAAAGGTGTTTGCCTGCCGATCCGAAGTTTCGTTCGGGCGCGGGTTCAATTCCAGCTTGGGCTGATTACCTGGTTGGGTTTTTCCGAGGTTTTGCCCAACCGTAAGGCAAATTTCAGGTAATCTATGACGAATCCTCGGCCTCATCTCGCCAAATACTATCTCGCTATCATCAATCCCATCGACGCTAAATAACCTCATAGTTGATACAGTGTCGTTAAATAACCAAGTTAAAAAAATAAGAAAAGAACTCTTCTCGCTGCCTTTTCTTTCATTTCTTATTCGCTTCCTTCCTTCTCTTGCCTCTTCTTCCATTTTTCTCTTTTGTGCCTTATCAGAAGCAAGTGTGTGTCATTTCTCTGATGTTATTACAAATGGCTTCACCCAGCACTGGACGAGGACCAAAGAACACTTTTCCTTCAACGGGATATTTGCTTCTGGACGCTAAGGTTGCTTTTAGGACACCAAACTTCTTGGCAGCTTCATTTAAATCAAATCCACTGTGGACAGGTTCTGTAGCGTTTCGTAAAGCTTCCCCTGTATAATGCACTTTACCTGGCTTAGGCATTATAATATAGTGTTAGTCCTGTAAAAATCCCCATCATTTAACCGATAACATATATAGAATTGGAGAAAATTGGTCATTATTCTAACAAATAATTTATGAACGACCAATCACTGTAGTTTGCGGCCATTCACTTTATAGTGATTGACCACGGGGCATTTTTATGTCATATAAAAACTTTAACAAAATAATATTCTGTGGCCGGAAACCTTATACCTTTTCTCACACTGTGAGTGTAAAAACGAGCACCAGAATTTATGTATCCTTTGCAGAATAAATAAATTATTGGATGCATTATTCTTAGCAATTTCTCTAGTTACTTACACTTGTTTAGGTTCAGTTGCATTTCCAATCGATTTCAGTCCTCTCAGACAACAGACACTAACTCAGTGGGATGAACAGCGACAACTAACCACAAATAAGGGTTGTTACTAGAGGTATATGCAGCAAAAAGTGAAATCACGATCGTGGTTTATTCACAATATACTTGAAAAAAGGAACCGGTCAATCACCGTATACTGGTCAATAACTACCTAGTTTACCCTATGTTGACATGAAAACAATGAAAAAAACTTTTACTGGATTTAGAAGAATGAACAAAGGTGGAATGTGAAGCACTTGATTTTGTTTTGGTTTCTCGAATTCATTCGCTCAATGACTCTACAGAGGAATTTTCAGATTTCACTTGTCATTGTGGATTAGGGTTACCAACTCTGGTAAATAAAATTACCGGCCATTTTACACACGCAAGTTTGGATGAAAATACAGTAGAACCCCGATTATCCGTCACCCTATTAACCGATTATCGGATTATCCAACTGTCTTCCTCTTGCTTCTTTTTTCTCCAGAAATATATGAAGTTCTGTACATTACATTAGCACGTTATTTTTTCGAGAGAGGATATTACAAGATTTCGCTCTTACACAGTATGGCCTACTGTTCAAGTTGTCGTATGTATAACTTCTATATAAAATTTCTTCCACGGGCATAAAAAAAATCGTGTTGTACTAAGTATCAAAAAGTCCAAATAGAGTGGTTTGGAGAACGAGAAACTGTGGCTCATCTCAGAATACGAGATTGGAATCACAATTGTATGCAATTTAATAACAATCAGGGAGAAAGTGTATAAAGTACCGGTTCGTAAATCTATGACATGAAACGTCCACTCTTCCTATCTTCCGACAGACACAAACTCCTCGATGACTATCAATCGGGTTTTAGGCATGGACACAGCACTACTACAGCCCTACTTAAAGTGACCGAGGACATCCGTGAAGCTATGGACCTACAACTTTACATACATTCCAGACCCAATACGATCAATGAATCGATTGACAAGTTAAATTGTGACCTAGCCACTGTCTCCACTTGGGCGGCCAATTTCGGACTCGCACTTAACCCAAGTAAGACTCAAGCCATAATTATTGGACATAAGCGTGTAGTTAACTCCCTTAATAACAGTAATCTTTCAGTTGTTACCCTTAACAACACGCTAATCCCTTATTCATCTGTCGTAAAAAATCTTGGCTTCTTTTTTGATAATAATCTAAGTTGGAATTTTCAAGTTAAAGAAACGATAAAGAAAATCTGTTCCTCCTTTCACTCTTTGAGTCGCTTGAGAAACTTCTTGCCCCAGCAACTAAAACTTACCCTAGTACAAACCCTAGTAATGCCGCACTTCGATTATTGTGACGTTTTGTTAAGTGATCTAAGTTCTGAACTGTCAGTCAAGTTACAGCGAGCTCAGAATATGTGCATCAGATACGTGTGCAACATCCGACGATATGATCACATATCACCGTCCTTCGCAAGTCTCTCGTGGCTCCGACTTAAAGAACGCAGAACTTTACACTCTTTGTCTTTACTCTTTCGAATTCTGCACACCTCAACACCAAATTACCTTTCGTCTCGTTTCTCTTATCTATACTCTAACCACGACGTAAATACCAGATCACTTATCTGTGGCACGCTAAATATACCTCTTCATAGAACATCTTGTTATTCCTCATCTTTTACAATATCCACCTCGCGTCAATGGAATTCCTTGTCACAAAGTATTAGGGGCTGCAAGACAACAAACACCTTTAAGAACAGCTTAAAAGATAACCTTATTAGCATTTCACTCCAATCATACTGATTTAAAATATTACTGACTACACTGTTGCTTTTTTTCTTTAGACATCATCCTGATTGTGCTGCATTTTCAAAATTGTCTCATAATAATCTCTTTCTATTATCTAATATAATTTGAAATATATTAACATTCTATGTATTTTAGTTTAATTCTGCTACCCAGTTTATTTCAGTGTTTAATTAATAGTTCATAGTATTTTGTTGTTTAATTCGTAAATAACTCTTGTATACATGTAACTCTCATCTAAATCAATTTGTTGAATTCTTTGTAAGTTCATGCATATGTATATACACTTTTTGCTGGTTGTGTGGAAGAGAAGGCCTTACGGCCTTAACTCTGCCAGCTAAAATAAATCATTATTATTATTATTATTATTATTATTATTATTATTATTATTATTATTATAAGGATTTCCTTGCAACTTAACAACCCGTTGTTAACAACCAGCCTTAAATCAGTGAAGTTCTAGCGTATTCAATACAAGACCATAGAGGTGCTTACGAGCGTGTAAGCATATTCACTAAATTTACGAAAATCTTTTATGGTACGGATTATCCGATTTTTTTATTAACCGTTCAGCCCACCCCCTTCATTACCACGGATAATAGAGGTTCTACTGTATATACGGAGTACAGAATCTGCTCTATGTTATGAACAAAAAAAAATAATAATAAATTGAGAAACAATTTTGATTCAGTGTTCAAAAATACACTTTTTAGTTTTGTATTTGCAGCTTGATATCACAGCCTTAAGAACGTCTTTTTTTCCCTGTAGAGCGATAAAATTCTACACAACTAAATTTAAGATTTTCCCTAGTACAAAGTTCAGCTGTTACTATTTCCACAGTTAAACGATTCCTTCCATTATTCCAGAAGATATCCATGATACTGAATACTCCACAAAAGAATTTCTTGCAGAAATAGGGAACACATGTTGAACTACCTTTCTTATTTGTGGGGAGTCCTTTGCGGCATCCCTATCCTGAAAATACTTACACTATTTCATAAAACTTGTCAAATGTGCATCTTTCACAAAGGGAGGATCCGCGTCATTTAACAAGCACAGTACATCATAGGGTACATCTTCATCTAGTTGCAGCCTTAGTTTTCGTCTAATACTTAAAATTTCTTCCACTTCTGATGTATAACTATCAAGTAAAGGGTGCGTCAGAAAGAACGGATGGATTTCAAACTATCGATACGCAACGAGGAGAGAGATATAGTGAGGGGGACCACGACTGTTGGGTCAGCCACAGAATGCAGTTTCAGTTGAGAATATGGTGTTGGTCTGGTGTACAACGTGCTTTCATCGTAGAGACATTTCTGAAAAATGAAGAGTCTGTGATCGCCACTCAGGACTCATTTCGACATCGGATGTCACGCTAGGATTCCAACTCGGAATACAATTTTGCGGTGGGTGGCTTCATTTCGTATCACAGGTTCAACATTAAAGAAGAAATCACGTGGACGAAATTCTATTGCACTGAGATTGTCCGAGGCTACGGTAAGATATCGCGCCCTGCGACTTCTTTCTTTGGGACCATTTGAAGGCGTAAGTTTGTAAACATCGATCACATACACTGGACGAACTGAAGACAGCGATTCGTGAAGAAATCGTGGCAATTGCACCAGCTATGACTGTGAAAGTGATGGCGAACATCAGAAAACGCCTCGATGCCTGTATTGAAAGCCAAGGACATCATATGGATAATGTTGTTTTACATAAATAAACTGCATATATTGGTGAATATGTTGATAACAATAAATTTTTGATTTGATGAATCTTTACAATTTTCTTGCCATGTGAAATCCATCCGTTCTTTCTGACGCACCCTGTATTTAGACTCAAGGTTACTTAAAAATTCCCATATTATCTTCAGCTGCTATAAATTAAAGGTTAAAATAACCCACGAAATAGACAGAAATCCCTTTTAGCATATAATGACAAAATCTGTTATCCCAAGTTCTGAAAGTCATTTAACAAAATTACCGGGCACAAGTAAGGCCGATAAGGGGTTGATATCGGCCACCGGTCTTATGTTGACATCCTCCAAAATTTCCGACCGTGCCGGTGAAATACCGACTAATTGGCAACCGGTTCCATTGTGAATCCTGGAATTTTGTTGCAATAGGTGGCTTTGGTTTTTCAACTGTTTCCTACAAAATTCTCTGCTGTCTCTCTGTTACATATGCTAAACCCAGTGCAGTGGTGGTTATAGGAACATTAACAGAGGTGAAAAAGGTGTAAAATTTGATGAAATATGGCAATTCTGCCAAAACATTATGAAACATGAAACATTTTTAGTAGTATTTACGACGCTTTATCAACAGCTTAGGTTATTTAGCGTCTGAATGAGATGATGGTGATAATGCCGGTGAAATGAGTCTGGGGTCCAGCACCGAAAGTTACCCAGCATTTGCTCGTATTTGGTTGAGGGAAAACCCCGGAAAAAGCCTCAACCAGGTAACTTGCCCCGACCGGGATTCGAACCCGGGCCACCTGGTTTCGTGGCCTGACGCGCTGACCGTTACTCCACAGGTGTGGACCAATATGAAACATTTTGGGCGTTAATTTATTGCATTAAACACGGTTTTTCTCGTTCCCATACCGCTTGCATGAATGGTAGAGAATATGAAATTTCATATTTTGCCTTATAAAGGGAGCCAAGTTCATGCTATAGTACACAAGGATGGAGTCTACTCATTTTCAATCGTTACAAAAGTCCTCTTTAAAAACATAATATTTGATTCCACATAATAATTATCCACAGTATCAAGAAAGCGTCCGGAGAAAATTGAAATAATTACTGCAATTAAATTTATGCAGCTTATTTTTTAAATCGCTGGTCCCACCATATATGTTACCGCATCTCAAACACAAATCTTTACTTGTTCTGAAGCTATATTGTTGAATACAATTTATTCTTCCTATAATGGTTTTTCCTGACAAACCATACCTCTTTGTTTCTTCACAAAGATCTCAAATTGTACAGATGCGCCACTCTGTCCAACAATCTGAGCACTTCTTGAAAACACTGTACACCCCTGTCCAACAGCTCGATTAATCTCTCTCGTATGTTCTCCATTAACAGTAAAGTTGTTCCAATCTTTGTCACTCACTTTGAATGGCTATTACACAAAGTGTGTCGGTACGCAGCTGTATCAAATGTAGTCCGTAAGAATGACCCCTTCAATTGTCAATACAATTATATAGGGTGCGATATGTACGTTAATTTGTGCGAATGTATTATTTCAACTCGGGCGGGTTCGATTCCCGCTTTGGTTGATTACCTTATTAGGTTTTTTCCTAGGTTTTCCCCAATGGTAAGGCGAATGTCTGGTAATCTATTTCACTATCACCAATCCCATCGACGTTAAATAATAATAATAATAATAATAATAATAATAAATCTAAAGAGCGTCGGCTACTTAAAACCTGTCATATTCGTATAAATTTACACAGATACAGAAATACAGAAAATTATTCTTCATTATAGTGCGATCCACAAGTCTCATGCCCTGGCATCGTGGTTTAAGGCATTCTGCCTAGGAGTCCCGTTACGAAATGCGCTGGTTCGATTTCTCATTGAGAAAGAAAAATAAAAATTAAACTGAATCAACAAAGACTTCTTGGCTAGTAATCGTCCAGAGTTCAATTAAGATTGTACAGTTGGTACAACTGGTAACAAGATAACAGCTCATCATAACATACTACTGCCATCTAGGAGACTATTTGTAATGATGAGATGGTACAATAATATACATTTCCAAGATAGTTCAGTATTTTAGTAAGTCAATTAATATTTTATTGCATTAGAATACTTCATTTCTTCTAATCTTTATATACTTTCTTCTAATCGTGTAATAGTCAATTAAATTCCAATCGAGTTTTTACTTTCTCTAGATAAATCAAAACCTGGAGCGAGATTACTGCAGATAATTGTTTGGACACCTGGAAGAAATAGACTCCAAGTAAATAAGGTAAAAGCATTGCTTGAGATTAAAGTCGCTTAAGGTTTTCATGCGTGGATTTCTATGACTTCATGAAAGAAAACACGTATTTTCTAAAGCAAGTTACATTCTTCCCAGAATAATAATATATGAATGACATAATTGATACTATATGTGTTTAAATCAGACTAGCCTATCTGTTTGTAACTATCAGGATATTAATGCTATGATAAGAGTAAAATTACGATATATTCAGTTTCGCTGTTAAGGGAACACTTAGCTTAGGCCTATATAATTTTTAAAACTTTCACAATATTCATCCAGAATTTCTGAAATGTAAACTACATAAACAGGTCTACAATACTATGAACTGTACAAAATTTGATGCCATTAGGGCTAATAGTTTTGAAATTAGATTTTAAAATTTATTTTATATTGACTTCACTTAAAAGTTTTCAAAATTTTAAATTCATATTTGCTCAATAGCTTGAAAACAGTCATGGGAATAAAAATTAATTATCTTTTTGTGCTAAGTCTAAATAGAGAGTCACAATAAATGTTTTAATTTTCATGAATTTACCATAATCTAAGTGCAATATAAAAATGTCCCGAAGGAACTTAATATTTCATACAAATGCTAGTTAAATTTCGTTTATCAACATTTAATTGACCTCTGTGAGAAATTACAGACCAATCTGACAATAAATGTTGCGCAAAGAGCTTTTTTTGTTCAATAAACTGCTTAAAATTTTAAAGTCCAGAAAACAGCATTTAAAAAAAACATTTCCCTCAAATCACGCAACGTACAGTATGTTTGGCTATATTTGATTATATGGCTAGATCATTTTTAAAAGTCTAAAATATAATTATTACGACCATAAAAACAAAAAAGTGGATTTTCTTAATTTTTCAGCATTACTTCACACCAATGCCTCCTTATTTTATGACGTATTGTATAAGGTAGTTTTCATGGAAATAACATCACAAATTTTTGGAATAACAAAAATATCCGTATTTTTGTATCCAGAATTATGGCAACCCTGACGATGACGATGATGATGATGATGGTGATGATGATGATGATGATAAGTTAAAAAAATGGACCGTAACGACAAAGTCTGGTGACAGTTTTTATTCTCGCAGTCATGAATTTGTAGGTAAAGAAATTAATGTAGTTCAAACCATATATTATAACAGCACTTTTTTTCAATATCACTCTAAATAAAATTCGTTGGAAATATGACTGATAGGCCCGTATGTTCTTACCTTTAACCGGATGTCCATCAGATCTCCGTGATGTCCGCCAGACCTCGGTACAATAAATTCTCACAAATGAATGTTCATCTTTTAATTCAGTTCACAAAACAGATTATTAGCACAGACAATAACACACAAATAAACGAAAATTACACAAACTAGAAGATCGTGTTTCTAGAAAATTAAGACCAAAATCCGAATATCAAAAATAAATAATCAAATATTAATCGATGACCTAATAAAAGAAAGAAAATACAGGAGAAATATCAACTACCACCCACGATATACCGGCCATATTGGAATACTAAATCTTGGAATCATATCAGCCAATCACATTTCTGAATCAGTGACTGAAAGAAGGAAGGGTGAATGACGTAGACACATCAATGTTCACACGGAGTTTAGAAAGTTAGTACACAATCAGTCGGATATCTTCATGTTAAGGAAGTTAAAATAAGGTTCACTAACGTTATAAATTATTCATAAACACAGCAGTAGAATCCCAGACGTCAAAAAATAATTAATATAAGCTTTCATTCATAACGAAGGTCGTAAACATTAAAAACTGCGAAATAAAACAAAAGAATATCAGTAAAGACAGAAACCGGTTATTTTCATCAGATGTATGGCCCCCTACATGGGCTGTTAATGTAAGTTATTAAGACGTGATAAGATTTCCACAACAAGGTGTTAAAATATTAGGCTATAAATTACGAATGACCACTTTTTACAGACAGTTTTGAAAGATAATACACAATCAGGGAAGTCACAGTTTCTGATTGTCCATTTTAAGTAGTCTACATAGAGCGATAGATGTGAAATTAGCATCAGATTTCTCATTCGTAACCAGGAAAGTAAACAATCCCTTTTATGAGGTTCACAAGATCGTAATGGAAATTCTGAAGGCCTCTCTTCAAATTCTACACTATCATCCATATGTTAACACGTAAATTTTTGTTTTAATGTACAAATCGAATCATTATTTTGCTCGTTTCATTTCCCTTTATCTTTTATGTTTGTTAATTCCGGATCCCAGTGGTCAACCTCACTTGAGGACGGATGATTTGAAATAAATCTTAGTAGGTGACATAAAAAAGTGACAGGAGATTTGAGGACATCTGTATGGTTGTGTGTAATATCTATACTGGAGTTAATGTAATAGATTTACGATAATTAAATACAATTTGTTGTAAGTTTAAGGGTTTGTAATGAGCGGAATGAAATAACTTATAACAATCTTCCAATAATAATAATAATAATAATAATAATAATAATAATAATAATAATAATAATAATGTACTGAAACAATGTTCTATTAAAAGAGTCGACCTGGTTTAAGTGTGCTTAAATGCGACAGGCTCATGTCAGTAGATTTACTGGCATGTAAAAGAACTCCTGCGGGACAAAATTCCGGCACATCCGGGGACGCTGATATAACCTCTGCAGATGCGAGCGTCGTTAAATAAAACATATACATTTTTAACATTTAACATCTATTAAAAGAAAAGTGTAAAGAATATTTTGAATGATAAACAATAATTCACAATTAACTAGTATACTCTATAAAGAACATGATATTATTATTATTATTATTATTATTATCATCATCAACATTGTAACTATTACTATTTCACCATTATTATTACGATTATATTAATTTTAACATTAATATTTGTATTAATCTTCTTTCTGTTTGTTGTACTAGTACTAGTTTTGTATTTATTCTTCTATGTGTATTGTTACTGGTATAAGTATTATCATTTCTTTTAATTTGTTGTAGATATATTTCTGACTTTAATTTTGTGTTTGTATTTCTATTTTATTTCTATCTCTGGTTGTATGGAAGAAGCCTGACGGCCTTAACTCCATCACTGTGAGTGAGTGAGTGAGTGAGTGAGTGAGTGAGTGAGTGAGTGAGTGAGTGAGTGAGTGAGTGAGTGAGTGAGTGAGTGAGTGAGTGAGTGAGTGAATAAAAATAATGAAATTGATTAAAATAAGTAAATGAATAAATATCTAAATGAATGAATAAAAGAAATTAAATAAATTAAATTAAATCTAAAAAATAATTTATGAACACATGTATGAATGAATAAATGAATGAATAATTTAACAGACTTTTCAACTAGTAACCAATTTGGTGGTTGTTTTAGCAACTTCCTTGACAATATTACAAACTTGGTCCATCATACCACGAAGTTAAATTCAGCTGCTGCATCATAAAACTCAGATACATCTAACTGAAATGTATTCGCTATAATTTACTGTCACAACTATTTAACAGTTTAACATTAAAATAAATAAAATTCCCATGTCTTTATGTGTACGCAGAACTGCACGCATTGTATTCTTCACCTGACATAATTAAGAACATTAAATCCAGACGTTTGAGATGGGCAGGGCATGTAGCACGTATGGGCGAATCCAGAAATGCATATACAGTGTTAGTTGGGAGACCGGAGGGATAAAGAACATTAGGGAGGCCGAGACATAGATGGGAAGATAATATTAAAATGGATTTGAGGGAGGTGGGATATGATGATAGAGACTGGATTAATCTTGCACAGAATAGGGACCGATGGCGGGCTTATGTGAGGGCGGCAATGAACCTTCGGGTTCCTTAAAAGCCATTTGTAAGTAAGTAAGTAAGTAATGTCTTTATGTGTTGTCATTAAAAATCAATACAAAGGCAATTTAAAGAAAAATAAATAAGAGCAAATTTTCGTGCCCTCGAAACAGGAGCCCACACCTATGGAGTAAAGGCTGGTTCACAATAAACCGGGAACGAAAACGACAACGAGAACGAGAATGGAAATATTGTTAAAATAAATGTTTTTAAATGATAGCATTCACAATTAACTATTGTGAGAGCTCACATTTAAATACATTTATTTTAACATTATTTCCGTTCTCCTTCTCATTGTCGTTTCCGTTCCCGGTTTATTGTGAACCAGCCTTAACGGCTAGCGCGTCTGGCCGTGAAACAAGGTGGCCCGGGTTCGATTCCCGGTCGGGGCCAGTTACCTGGTTGAGGTTTTTTTGGGGGGGTTTCTCCCAACCCAATATGAGCAGATGCTGGGTAACTTTCGATGCTGGACCTCGGACTCATTTCACCGGCAGTATCACCTTCATCTCATTCAGATGCTAAATAACCTAAGATGTTGATAAAGCGTCGTAAAATAACCTACTGAAATAAAAATCGAAACAGGGCAATCCGATTAGACCTTATCGCAACGTAGTTATCCTGAGCTCTATGAATTTCGTCTAGCGTCGTAAAATAACCTACTGAAATAAAAATCGAAGCAGGACAATCCGATTAGACCTTATCGCAACGCAGTTATCCTGAGCTCTATGAATTTCGTCTAGCGTCGTAAAATAACCTACTGAAATAAAAATCGAAGCAGGACAATCCGATTAGACCTTATCGCAACGTAGTTATCCTGAGATCTATGAATTTCCTCTAGCGTCGTAAAATAACCTACTGGAATAAAAATCGAAACAGGACAATCCGATGAGACCTTATCGCAAAGTAGTTATCCTGAGATCTATGAATTTCGTCTAGCGTCGTAAAATAACCTACTGAAGTAAAAATCGAAACAGGACAATCCGATTAGACCTTATCGCAACGTAGTTATCCTGAGATCTATGAATTTCGTCTAGCGTCGTAAAATAACCTACTGAAATAAAAATCGAAACAGGACAATCCGATTAGACCTTATCGCAACGTACTTATCCTGAGATCTATGAATTTCGTCTAGCGTCGTAAAATAACCTACTGAAATAAAAATCAAAGCAGGACAATCCGATTAGACCTTATCGCAACGTAGTTATCCTGAGATCTATGAATTTCGTCTAGTGTCGTAAAATAACCTACTGAAATAAAAATCGAAGCAGGACAATCCGATTAGACCTTATCGCAACGTAGTTATCCTGAGCTCTATGAATTTCGTCTAGCGTCGTAAAATAACCTACTGAAATAAAAATCCAAGCAGGACAATCCGATTAGACCTTATCGCAACGTAGTTATCCTGAGATCTATGAATTTCGTCTAGCGTCGTAAAATAACCTACTGAAATAAAAATCGAAGCAGGACAATCCGATTAGACCTTATCGCAACGTAGTTATCCTGAGCTCTATGAATTTCGTCTAGCGTCGTAAAATAACCTACTGAAATAAAAATCGAAGCAGGACAATCCGATTAGACCTTATCGCAACGTAGTTATCCTGAGCTCTATGAATTTCGTCTAGCGTCGTAAAATAACCTACTGAAATAAAAATCGAAGCAGGACAATCCGATTAGACCTTATTGCAACGTAGTTATCCTGAGCTCTATGAATTTCGTCTAGCGTCGAAAAATAACCTACTGAAATAAAAATTGAAACAGGACAGTCCGATTAGACCTTATCGCAACGTAGTTATCCTGAGCTCTATGAATTTCGTCTAGCGTCGTAAAATAACCTACTGAAATAAAAATCGAAACAGGACAATCCGATTAGACCTTATTGCAACGTAGTTATCCTGAGCTCTATGAATTTCGTCTAGCGTCGAAAAATAACCTACTGAAATAAAAATCGAAGCAGGACAATCCGATTAGACCTTAAAAGCAACGTAGTTATCCTGAGCTCTATGAATTTCGTCTAGCGTCGAAAAATAACCTACTGAAATAAAAATCGAAGCAGGACAATCCGATTAGACCTTAAAGCAACGTAGTTATCCTGAGCTCTATGAATTTCGTATAGCGTCGTAAAATAACCTACTGAAATAAAAATCGAAGCAGGACAATCCGATTAGACCTTAAAGCAACGTAGTTATCCTGAGCTCTATGAATTTCGTCTAGCGTCGTAAAATAACCTACTGAAATAAAAATCGAAGCAGGACAATCCGATTAGACCTTATCGCAACGTAGTTATCCTGAGCTCTATGAATTTCGTCTAGCGTCGTAAAATAATCTACTGAAATAAAAATCGAAACAGGACAATCCGATTAGACCTTATTGCAACGTAGTTATCCTGAGCTCTATGAATTTCGTCTAGCGTCGAAAAATAACCTACTGAAATAAAAATCGAAGCAGGACAATCCGATTAGACCTTAAAGCAACGTAGTTATCCTGAGCTCTATGAATTTCGTCTAGCGTCGTAAAATAACCTACTGAAATAAAAATCGAAACAGGACAATCCGATTAGACCTTATCGCAACGTCGTTATCCTGAGCTCTATGAATTTGGTCTAGCGTCGTAAAATAACCTACTGAAATAAAAATCGAAACAGGACAATCCGATTAGACCTTAGTTATCCTGAGCTCTATGAATTTGGTCTAGCGTCGTAAAATAACCTACTGAAATAAAAATCGAAACAGGACAATCCGATTAGACCTTATTGCAACGTAGATATCCTGAGCTCTATGAATTTCGTCTAGGAAGTAGGAACCCCTGAATTCAGGGTCCGTGAAAAGTCGCGCAAAGACCAGCTGCAAGGGCTATACTACACGAACGTTAAAAATGTTGCGTTGACAGGCGTTAGTAACGCGTGAAAAATGTGTAAACTACACGTTGCGTTAGGGACGCTGTGTTTGGTTTCAGAACTGCAATGGGTGTTATACAAGCTGCATATGTAGCTCTGCTATGTGTTCAATTTATAAGTCTGTCTCAAAAAAGAGACTTTCGACAGGAAAGTTTTATACTGTACTGCATTTTAAAATCACCGACAGTATCCCGACAAGTTTTTTCTCTAGTACAGAATGCCAATAAAAATTTTGATGATCTTTTGAATTTAATTTCTCATAAAATCAGGAAAACTGATACTGTAATGAGAAAATCAGTTCATCCTGTCGAAAAGTTGATTGTAAAATTAAGGTAAGTAATAAAATTTGCCTTAATTTGTAATGATTGTATTTTTATTTTATGCATAATATGTTGAAAATTAAGAACGTTACAAGCTGCAGAAAATGATTACCGGTATATTTTTATTTTATGCATAATATGTTGAAAATTAAGAACATTACAAGCTGCAGAAAATGATTACCGGTATATTTTTATTTTATGCATAATATGTTGAAAATTAAGAACATTACAAGCTGCAGAAAATGATTACCGGTATATTTTTATTTTATGCATAATATGTTGAAAATTAAGAACATTACAAGCTGCAGAAAATGATTACCGGTATATTTTTATTTTATGCATAATATGTTGAAAATTAAGAACATTACAAGCTGCAGAAAATGATTACCGGTATATTTTTATTTTATGCATAATATGTTGAAAATTAAGAACATTACAAGCTGCAGAAAATGATTACCGGTATATTTTTATTTTATGCATAATATGTTGAAAATTAAGAACGTTACAAGCTGCAGAAAATGATTACCGGTATATTTTTATTTTATGCATAATATGTTGAAAATTAAGAACATTACAAGCAGCAGAAAATGATTACCGGTATATTTTTATTTTATGCATAATATGTTGAAAATTAAGAACATTACAAGCTGCAGAAAATGATTACCGGTATATTTTTATTTTATGCATAATATGTTGAAAATTAAGAACATTACAAGCTGCAGAAAATGATTACCGGTATATTTTTATTTTATGCATAATATGTTGAAAATTAAGAACATTACAAGCTACAGAAAATGATTACCGGTATATTTTTATTTCATGCATAATATGTTGAAAATTAAGAACATTACAAGCTGCAGAAAATGATTACCGGTATATTTTTATTTGATGCATAATATGTTGAAAATTAAGAACATTACAAGCTGCAGAAAATGATTACCGGTATATTTTTATTTTATGCATAATATGTTGAAAATTAAGAACATTACAAGCTGCAGAAAATGATTACCGGTATATTTTTATTTTATGCATAATATGTTGAAAATTAAGAACATTACAAGCAGCAGAAAATGATTACCGGTATATTTTTATTTTATGCATAATATGTTGAAAATTAAGAACATTACAAGCTGCAGAAAATGATTACCGGTATATTTTTATTTTATGCATAATATGTTGAAAATTAAGAACATTACAAGCTGCAGAAAATGATTACCGGTATATTTTTATTTTATGCATAATATGTTGAAAATTAAGAACATTACAAGCTGCAGAAAATGATTACCGGTATATTTTTATTTTATGCATAATATGTTGAAAATTAAGAACATTACAAGCTGCAGAAAATGATTATCGGTGTATTTTTATTTTATGCATAATATGTTGAAAATTAAGAACATTACAAGCAGCAGAAAATGATTACCGGTATATTTTTATTTTATGCATAATATGTTGAAAATTAAGAAAATTACAAGCTGCAGAAAATGATTACCGGTATATTTTTATTTTATGCATAATATGTTGAAAATTAAGAACATTACAAGCTGCAGAAAATGATTACCGGTATATTTTTATTTTATGCATAATATGTTGAAAATTAAGAACATTACAAGCTGTAGAAAATGATTACCGTTATATTTTTATTTTATGCATAATATGTTGAAAATTAAGAACATTACAAGCTGCAGAAAATGATTACCGGTATATTTTTATTTTATGCATAATATGTTGAAAATTAAGAACATTACAAGCTGCAGAAAATGATTACCGGTATATTTTTATTTTATGCATAATATGTTGAAAATTAAGAACATTACAAGCTGCAGAAAATGATTACCGGTATATTTTTATTTTATGCATAATATGTTGAAAATTAAGAACATTACAAGCTGCAGAAAATGATTACCGGTATATTTTTATTTCATGCATAATATGTTGAAAATTAAGAACATTACAAGCTGCAGAAAATGATTACCGGTATATTTTTATTTTATGCATAATATGTTGAAAATTAAGAACATTACAAGCTGCAGAAAATGATTACCGGTATATTTTTATTTTATGCATAATATGTTGAAAATTAAGAACATTACAAGCTGCAGAAAATGATTACCGGTATATTTTTATTTTATGCATAATATGTTGAAAATTAAGAACATTACAAGCTGCAGAAAATGATTACCGGTATATTTTTATTTCATGCATAATATGTTGAAAATTAAGAACATTACAAGCTGCAGAAAATGATTACCGGTATATTTTTATTTGATGCATAATATGTTGAAAATTAAGAACATTACAAGCTGCAGAAAATGATTACCGGTATATTTTTATTTTATGCATAATATGTTGAAAATTAAGAACATTACAAGCTGCAGAAAATGATTACCGGTATATTTTTATTTTATGCATAATATGTTGAAAATTAAGAACATTACAAGCTGCAGAAATCAGTACTGACTAAAATTAACAATGAATTCAGAATCATTTGAACCATCGGTAATAACACTCAACGGCGACATATCTGACAATTGGGACATTCTTGATGTTGCCCGTTGCTCGACAAGCAGATTTCTGAACGCTTCAGAAACTCTGAAACGGGCTTCAATTGCAAGCTCTGGAAGTGAATTGTCCATGATTTGACAAATGATAATAGGAAAGCTTTGTTTCCATCCTTGTCATTCTCTCTGTCTTGTCTTTGTATGGCTACGCTCTCTGATACTATATTTGTAATATCCCTTGTTGCAGTTACTAGAATATTTTCAGATTTTTCTTTTCTTCCTGTCCCTGTCGAGCGAAGAGATGGTCCCGATTTTGTTTGCGTATCGTTTACATTACTCTCATGACCCGAAGTAGGCTGAGAAATAATACCATCCGGTATGTCTTCTTGTTTAGGTGGAGGTATATTCGAAATGGTTTCATTCTCACCAAGAGTAGGTAGTAAAAACTGCATTTGCTTCACAATATCCAGTCTGTTGTTGACGTTGCGTTGGTGATGCACATGTAGTATGAATCAAAAGATGGCGTTGCCAATGCAGACCTCTGCGTTGAAACTTCTCAACGTAGAAGGAACGCAACCAAACGCAGCATTTTTAACGCTTGTGTAGTATAGTCATGAATAGAGCAGTGCAAAGGGAGCAGTTGTTCGACACACCGGCAACAGGGCAAGGGTTGTAAGTTCACCTTGTGTACCTGCAGAGGTCTGACTCTGCGGTACACAGGATAGCTGCAAGCAGTAGGTACAGCGTAGTAAGGCAAACGTCAATACTGAAGAAACGTAAGAACAGTTCGGTTCTAGTGTTACGATGCCTGAGGGGGAGCAAATTCGTTCGGCAAAGTTAAGAGACTTAATTCCGAATATGGTGATATTTTTGTTAATTGATTCAAGCATAAAACAAATTGGAATACATTGAACCGAATTATGGGTTTATTCCTGATTGTGTAACAGCTTTAGAAATGTCTAGTACTAAACTGGTTGATCAGATTTCCCTACTGCGAAATATCTGGAAGAAAGTGACTCGAGTAGACGATAAAATTGGTAAAATAATATCTGCGAAAATAACAAATAAGTTGAAAAAAAAATGGTGGATATTATAAACTCTGAAAGATTAGTGACAGTATTTCTGGAGATAAGGATTCCTTTGAAGAACTAACAGAAGTTGAAAAAAATGTTTTACAGGATTTTACGTATGCCCCAGTTGTCTCAACAGACGTAGAAAGAAGCTTCTCCACATATAAGGCCATGCTATCAGATAGACGAAAATCGTTTTCTGTTAATAACGTACAAATGTCATTTGTTGTGCACTGTAACAATATTTGGAAGAAATCAGATAACGTATCATATGTGCATTAATAAATCACACCCATTGTAAAGAAAAGGAAAAACAAAAAACAATTGTCCAAGTGCTTTTGCGAATAGAATATCATGAACCCGTTACAAATAAACAGTGATTTTGTTTGCGTTCTGTATGAAATCATACATGTATACAGTATATTATTTGTTTAGGATGAAATGGTTAATTAGTTTTGTAATTTTGAAATCTTACTAAAGTATCTGTAGGAAATTAATTGTAGAAACGTTAGGGAACTGTGTCATTTCTATTGTGTCGTCTGTACGTCAACACATCGTGTACATGACCGTCGCTTGTACACAGGGAACACGCCGAGTAACGTCGGAACCCTTGATATGATGCCATTCTGTCTGTTACGTGCTCCGTCTGCACCGCTCTAGTCATGAAATTATACAAGCGATCATATTACCAAAAACCAAGTTCCTATAAAAGAACGATGTTAACGCAACGTTTTTTACGTTCGTGTAGTATAGCCCCAACTGTGACTGAAAACGAAGAATATGTCATCTCACTGAGGTATTAACTCTGGTTTTCGTATAGATTAGGGAAGTAATTAAAAATTCGAGTAACACACTGTCGTTCGCTTTCCCTTCCCGGCGTAAACAACCAACTTCACCTTGGACAGAAATAGCTCGGCAGGGGTCCACACACTCGTGGCCGGGACTGTACGCATAGGAAGCTGTAGCCGCATATCAATTGTTTGGCGAGTATGGCCGGCCGTCTTCACCTGGCTGTTATCTCGCCTGCACTTCGACCAGCGTGGTGTGCGAGGTTTAAAGGCAGGCAAGCTGCGATCAGGCGCAGTGTACCACAGTGCAGGGCGAGAGCCATTCATGCGAGGAGACCGGTAGCGTTCGTGTGCACAAGGTACAGTACCTTCGTCTTTTGTTATTGTCATGATCCGGCTGTTATCGGGGTTTACAGTGATGTGCCATCTTTAGAGATCCTATTTTACGGGAAATAAAATTATTAAATTTCAATATAAAAAATATGGTTAACTTCAGTATTATTATTTCGCACAAAGAAACATAAATTCTGTGTTATTTCATAATTAAAAGACTCAAGTTCTTTACTCTCGTAGTGCAAAATACATTACTGAATATTCCTATACAAAGGGAATCTTAATCTTTATACATTTTAACAACACTTAACAGTTTTCGGTGAAACTAGCGCTGAGGTAGTTCCGGTGATTTCAGAAGTGAAAATCGTTGAATTTATAACGGATTTTTTTTTTTGTGGAGATGCAGTTGACCGTATATGTAAGACTCAAAAGAAGCCTATAGGAACCAAACCTAACCTATTCAGTTTTTTTTCGGCACTTTTGTTCTGAAGATAAATTTGTGTAACAGTCTCTAATCCGTTATATGAATAACATAACTATGAAACTAGCGCTGAGGTAGTTTCGGTGATTTCAGAAGTTAAAATCGTTGAATTTATAAGGAATTTTCTGTGGAGATGCAGTTGACCGTATATGCAAGGCACAAAAGAAGCTTACAGGAACCAAACCTAATACTATTCAGTTTTTTTTGGCACTTTTGTTCTGCAGATAAATTTTTGTAACAGTCTCTAATCTGTTATATGAATAATATAACTATGAAACTAGCGCTGAGGTAGTTCCGGTGAGTTCAGAAGTGAAAATCATTGAATTTATAAGGGATTTTTTTTTGGAGATGCAGTTGATCGTATATGCAAGACTCAAAAGAAGCCTATAGGAACCAAACCTAACCTATTCAGTTTTTTTTCGGCACTTTTGTTCTGCAGATAAATTTGTGTAACAGTCTCTAATCCGTTATATGAATAACATAACTAGTATGCACCACACCACACAACATTCAGGGTATTTCTACTTGATATTTAAAGATAAAATCACTCAAAATACGGTTACAATATTAGATTCAAAATTCTGTATTCAAATAGAGTTTTGAACCTTTTTCAACATGTGGTACATTAAAGCTGTAAAATTTAAAATCTCGCGGCACATTCATGTACTCTAAAGGAGTGGTTCCTAACCGGGAGGAAATTTTGAGGGTTTTAGGAGGGAATTTGTTACTGAATTTTTATTTGTGTCCCGTTCACTGAATGTTTACTTTGTGGACTCTCTTTTTACTGTTCTTTTCACTTTTACTTCTCCAATTTACTACGATGACCTTCAATATTTTCATTTTCTCGCTGCACATTAGCAGATCATTCGCGGCACACCGTTTGAAAATAGATTAAATAAAGTTTGAATATTAGATTAAAAATTCTGTACATAAATATCAGTCTGCCAACAGCACGACATGCAGAGAACTTAGTTTCACCAAAGCTTGTTGTATTATTTCATGCATATATTAATCTGACTCCCACTAAATATAACTTTTTGGCATTTTAAGGTGACACTCCACTAAAAATGACAACTTTTTTCCTAATCATTTTTTCAACCAAATTTTGAGAGCATGTTTAATATGTAAAGGACTAATAAAATCCAAATTTTGAACTCGCAAATGTTTTTTACTTTTGATTTTTTAATTTTTTTTTCTATTTTTTTAGAAACATTTTCAAACTCAACTTTTTAGTAGAAGGTGTCAATATTTAAGCTAACTTTTTTTGGTTACATTCACAAGACACAGAGAAATATTTCTAAGCACTGATTTTATAAAATACCTTATTTACTCACTTTCAGATATATTTTTTCTAATTTTGAAAATGTTATTTTGTCTGTAATTCATAAAACAATATTAATGAAATAAACTAGCAGCATTTCTTAGGAAATAAATGCATAGAAACATGCGGCTACTTCATAAATACTTGCAGTAAAAATTTCATCCAGATTTGTTAACATTTGGCGTAAAAAAGTTAGTGTTGAATCAAGAAGATTAAACTTACGGAAAAAAGGATTTGAAAGTAGAATAAATATTTATGTAAAACATAAAACTGTCCTCTGCTACATTCATCTACTAACTTCAGGGAGCCAACTTTAGAAGAAAAAGTTACTAGATTTATAATCAGAAGCTTGTAAAAAATAATTCTTTAAATTCCACGCCCTTTTACAGCCTTAATTAAAAAAATAAACGTATATGTAATCAGAATTAAACTAAATCCATTTGGGATACGAAAATATACATTCTAAAGGAGTGAAATAACAAAATTTTTTGTTCGGAAAATTTTCATGATTTTCAGTGGAGTCACCCCTTAAATTATTTTAAAAAAAGGTACTCAAAATTTTCCTTGAAAAACACGAATTTCGAATAAATTTCTGCTAAAAAGAAAATTTTCGCTTTATTTCACAAGTTAAAACTCGCGATATTTTGACCTGGAAGTGTTTGAAACATACGAGTTTAGCTTTTATCCGTGGTTTGTGAAAAACAGGTAGCACATCTGTAGCCGATGTATTTTTCTTTCTCGAGTTCATTCCATTTTTTATTTGGGCAGTATTTACTCGAGGCATTACTGTACATTCCTGTGCTATCCTGAAAGCTAAAGAAGAATTTATTCAGCTCATATTATACAATCTCACAGAGACAAGAATCATAGGTCAATTATTAGAATATCCTCAAGTTGAATTTGTCCTTTGAAACACTTCCTTACGTTCGTTTCCCCTATTTTTTTTATCGCATAACAAGAGCACCGCGGTCCGCTGATAAGGTTCTATGGCCGCCCTTTGGACAGCCCGGCTCTAGTATATCAATCTTGTTTACACTTCTGTTATCTGTGTGTCAACGAAAATAGAATCACCTGTCAGTAATTTTGTGAGTGATTTCTCTAAACTAAGATTACATGTTATATCCAGTTTGGTGTTACTAGCTCGTAACACGCTTGCCAGGGTTGCCAACCGTCCGGAATTTTTCCTGATTGTCAGGAAATCAGTCCTCTACACAGGAAAAAAATTGTTGTTAGAACGCTTAATGTCCGGAATTTTGTTCATTGCAATATTATATTCTGAAATTTCATATTAATATTTCATTATTAGAGATCCGACGTAGTTTGCAATGACTACCAAATACATTTTATAATTGAAGGGTTTGCCGGAAGAAAGGCGGATAGACTTCCACGCCCTTCTTCGGGAAAACGGTTTAAAATGCAGTGAATAATTCGTTAATTATAGTAGCGAAATTTTGTTTTGATTGTACTGTACATAGCTGCAGGACAGGGCTGCGTGCGTGCGTGCGCGATTTAGTCAGTCTACATTTGGTGCGTTACGTTAAGAAGTAATACTTATTTTTATTGTATACAGAGAGACAGATAATCTGATTTTACTTACTTTTAGGCTTTTTGCTCATTTATAAAAATGTAAAAAATATTGAGAAAAAAACCTTGCATTATTAAGAGGGATTCGGCATTGTTTGGTTAGTGGCTCGGCAATAAGTTTCGAGGGTATTAAATAAATTATTTTCACATGCCTAGACTTGAACGGCGCAATACCGCACGCACTGGCCGAGAGCTGAAGATAAGTGAGCGTTGGGCGTCATTTTACTCCTGTGTTTATGAAAACTTGTGATAAAGCTAGCCCAGCTATGCGCTACTAGACGAAACATCACGTGTTTATGTCTCCTGACCTTGCTTGTCTCGACTACCTCCCGCTGGTTAGTTCACGCGCGTACTATTTATTTTCTTTATTTGATATTTTCAATACTTTCTTATGAACGGTGCACCAGTAAAAAATATGTGTTTATTTGTACTTTCAATGCGGAATCTAACCATATATTTTAAAAATATTTTTTCGTAGGCAAAGGCGTCTTAATGAAGAAAAATCTAAATTTCTCAATTTCTACAAAAAGTAAGAAAAACTGTTTACATGTCAATATAAATTTTAATTTCTCAGCATCAAAATAAACCATGATTTTGATCATTGGGTGAAAGGGTTTCGGAGCCATAACAGTTTAAAGTTGCTAATTTTATGAAAATACGATAAGTTTAAATATTTTTAATTTAAACACTATGAAGTTCTGATGCCTCAAAACTTTGCACAAAGCATTGTATCACAGTTGTCTACGGACAGAAAAAGTGTCATTGTATTTAAAAATTGCAAGGTCAATTTTCTCTATATTTCGGTCGATTTGAGATGGAATAGCCCGTAAGGTCTCCTCTAATTGCGCACTCTTTTTAGGGTTGAGGCGCTCTGCACTGTTCCCTTTATTGTATCCAGATTCTGTTGAAATTTGGATAATTTGAGACCTGTAACTCGGAGGTTACTGTAGCAGGCATTGCAACAGAAGATAACTAAAAGCTGTAACCTGTTAATCACAATTGACACATATAATTGCATGATACGGAATAAAAGCAGGGTAGGCCGATTAAAACCTGTTTGTCAGCACACTCGTGGAACTTGAGTCCACTGTTGTGAGAACCCATCAGCTGATCCAGTGGATTACGTCAGGACCGAACCTGAGGACCTTGATCCTCCAAGCCAGAAATAGTGCCGCGTAATGACAAACACGCACCTGTGGAAACGTGGGCGGCGTGTTTTCGTGTTTGCAGAGTCGAGCAAAGTAAACTGTGATAACGACGCTTCAATTGGAACGAAAATATTGTTTGGCTGTGGCAGGCAGAGAAAGCTAACAGACAATCAAAGCGCCTAGTAAGTCAAGCTATGTTGCCAGGTGACAAAAAATTATCTGTGTAGGAAGAAATCGCTGGAAATTTAAGGTGCGAGAAATATATATATATATATATATATATATTAGCTTAAGCTAAATTGGGTATTTATTTGATAGATTATATTTTGTTAAATATAAATTTGACAGGTATGATGAGGGCCGATAAGCTGATACAATAACAAGAGGAGTTTTGTCAGGATCCGTCTGTGCTTATCTATTTAACAAATATTATTAGTTTACAATATTTGTCACATTTATTTAGTTTTTAACGTTTTCGGCTTAATTCAGCCATCTTCAGAAAAGTTCATGCCTATATACATGAAAGTAGCACATGTGTATGTGAGAATTGAAAGAAAACATACCGCTCGTGTATCGTACGTTATGTCGTGCGAAGATCGTTTATTACATACCTGAAAGAGGAATTTCTAATTAGTTGCAATGAAATCTCCATCTTGGTTTCTGTTCAATGACGGCAAATTTGCAAAACAAAAATATCTATCTTCAACATTGTTGCTTTAAAATATTTTCTGTGTTTACTATACTCCAGCAGGCCGAGATATACGTCTGTCTTTTTTTTCCCCCAGTCTATGATGAGTCTGGAATCTTGTTGATTTTTTCACGGCTTCCTTAATGTTACGAATGCAGTAACTTTAGTGGAGTTGTAGAGTTAACTTAATTTTTGCAAATATTTAAAAACAATGATTAACAGTGCAATTTAGGTGAAATTGCAGTGGTAAGTTTCCAATTTATAATTATTACTATATTGAACGTCTCTAAAAATAATATGTTAAAAGCCTAAAGCAGTAAAATCAATATGTCACTTAAGCGGTAAGAAGAGGGAAATTATGTGTGTTAGGTTGGGAATAGCCTACTGAATGTGGAATTTTAGACTTTCCGCGGATTGGTTTTGTGCGGAAACCAAGCAAATACACACGAACATAATTTGAAACAACATTATGTAAATTTGCAGCCTATGTACTGTCCACGTTTGGTAGTACAAATGCTTGTGGAAAGTTCTTCACCACAATGAAGCTTATGAAGCCAAGACTGAGAGCAAACATAAAGGATACAAAATTGAAAGCTGTTTTGTGGCTTCCATCATTAAAATATTTTACTACTTACATTGCGAAAATAAATTAAGAAACAAAGAAAATCCATTCTTCCAAAAAATAAGTTTTGAAGATATACAGGTCTTGTTGTTATTACTGTTCGAAGAGACAAAAAATTGTTTTGTAATAGAGTAAACTTATATTTGAAGTATCCAAGAAATTAGAAGTCAGCATGACACCTGCCAAAACCAAAACGAACAGAAACAATTTTCACGAATTAACAGTGTGGATGAAGGAGTTCCGAAATAAGTAGCTACAGTATGCAACTTCTGCAGCGGAAGAAATACCAGAGTAGTTCGTTAAGCTGAAACTAAAATTGCATAAATCGGTTGGCAGGAAGGAGGGAGGGGGTTTGAACTCCGATTGTCGTGATATTGCGCAACATAATTAGCACAGCAGCCAGTGTGTGTTGGAACTGTTTGCATACCAAACAGCTTAAGTAGCTTTTAATTGGAAGACTGCAGCCATCTGCGTTCAAGAGTGGCATAACGACAGCCCCGCTCTAAAATTCAATCCAACTTTACTTTCTCGCGTTTCTTTCACTTTGAATTATTTTATTACCGTCACCATAAACTTGTAATAGTAATATACGTTACAAGAGCGGTATGTTGACGTTTTCATGGTCGAGGAAAAGATTGAAAAAGCGAAACGTAGTTGAGCTTTTTTAATTTCCGAGAACATGAAAACAAACATACCGCTCGTGTATCGTACATTATTTTGTGCGAAGATCGTTTATTACATACCTGAAAGACGAATTTCTAATTAATCGCAATGAAATCTCCATGTTGGTTTCTGTTCAATGACGGCAACTTCGGAAAACCAAAATATCTTTCTTCAACATTGTTGCTATAAAATATTTTCTGTGTTTACTATACTCCAGCAGGCCGTGATATACGTCTGTCTTTTTTCCCCCCAGTCTATAAATAGGAACTTAAAACAAACGGTAAGGTTATGTAATGATTTATTTTTCATTTTAATATTTTAACAATATTATTTATATAACATATTGCAGTAATAACATCCGCATCTGGAATCTTGTTGATTTTTTCACGGCTTCCTTAATGTTACTTGTATCAGGAATGCAGTAACTTTAGTGGAGTTGTAGAGTTTACTTAATTTTTGCAAATATTTAAAAACAATAATTAACATCGCAATTTAGGTGAAATTGCAGTGGTAAGTTTCCAATTTATAATTATTACTATGTTAAACGTCTCTAAAAATAATATGTTAAAAGCCTAAAGCAGTAAAATAAATGTCGCGCTTAAGCGGTAAGAAGAGGGAAATTGTTATGTGTGTTAGGTTGGGAATACTGAATGTGGTATTTCACACTTACCGCGTATTGGTTCTGTGCGGAAAACAAGCAAATACACACGATCTCGCACAAACTTTTTTTTTTTTTTTACAGAGATGTCACATTTTGGAAGTTAAATGCTCAACAAAATAAATTCGTGCATAAAACGTAGAAAGCTTTACCCTCGAATATCATTTTTTTTTAAACTCGACAAGTGTTAGGCCTATATTTAATATAGATCAATGTTAATATGATTTGAGGATTTCCAACTGTACTAATAGTTTTACTGTCTGCCGAGCGTTTGGGATTTTTCAATTTAACAGACGCTTCATATCTCGTGATTGCTAGTTGCTATAGAAATAATGTTTGCCTATAAATGCAAGGGAGGTGAAAGGTCTCCTTCTTGAGCCTTTACGAACACTTCCTAAAATCATTGAGTATCTGCAGCCAAATCATATAAAATATTTTTATTAATACACAAAGATTAAGGAATTTACATTCACTTCTCCTTCTCTTCGAAATCTTGAACTCTTCTATTCCTTCGTACCTGTCGTCTCGCTTCACTTACCTTTCTTCCCACCATAATCTGAACACACGCTCTCGCCATGAAACAATACTAACAGTACCATCCCATCGCACCTCCTCATACTCATCCTCTTTTACAATAGCCCTGCCAAGACTCTGGAATTCGCTACCTGCTAGCGTCAGGGACTGTCGAAATAAAATTGAATTCAAACGCAAACTTACTAGGCACTTGGTCAGTAATTGATTTCTTGTAAATAGTTTCCTTAATCTATCACAAAATATTTCAATACCCAGTAATTTCATCGCTATAGAATTTTGTTATTCTAGGTTTAATTTGTAATTCAGTAAATATAAAATATTCTTTGTTTTTCTATGACTATTACACTCTTACTACGTTGCACTACTTTTGACCAATAAAACGGTAGGAAAGGACGTATTTCAACCAATCATGGCTGCTTATCGCATAATTTTATCGCGTCCCTAGCATTTGTTTAATTTTATCGCGTCCCTAGCATTTGTTTAATTTTATCCCGTCCCTAGCATTTGTTTCTTTGTTTGCCAACATTTGAAACTGCGCTGGTCTGGACGTCAAATATATATATATATATATATATATATATATATATATATATATATATAATTACAAATCACTCCAGTCGATGCACAGCAGTTTCAAATATGACTCGCATTGGCATTCAAGAACAAGAATTAATAAAAATCACTTATCATACCTATGCATCTTCTGAAATCCGATTTACAAATAAATGAAGAGCACCATTCGGAAATCCTGAATAGGTTGAATACACCATGTAGGCCTAAATCAACGAGTTCCACTTCTATTACGCACACTTCCAATATAACATCAATTGAACCACCAACCACATTCAAATTTGAAAATTGTACATTCAATAATTATTCCTTTTAAAATTATTCATGTTTATTTTTTATGTCATCGTCGTTAATTAAAACTTTTCTAACACTTGTGTATATTAGTTAGGTTATGTTATAGCTTCTGCTATATGATATTATGGATAGTCACGTATCAGAGATTGTTTAATATTAAGATTTATTGAATATCATCTGTCAAGTGACGTTGATTACTGGGATTCGGATAATTGAAGTGGAATGTTGCATTTTAATAAAAATGAAACTGAATCAACAAAGCGTTCTTGACTAGTAACATTGGGCATTGCTCACTACTGCCATCTAGCATGCATCTAGCGTAATATTTGTAATGTTGAGATGGTACAATAATACAATTGAAGACAGTTGTATTTTCGTAAGTCAATTAATATTTTATTGTATTGGAGTACTTCGTTACTTCTAATCTTTATATACTTTCTTTTAATCGTGTAATAGTCAATTAAATCCCACTCGAGTTTTGATTTTATCTAGATAAATCAAAACCTCTAGTGAGGTTACTATTGATAAATTATCTATCTTTCATTATTCAGGTAATCTTTTCGTACTTCGATTGCTATTGTAACTGCATTTGTAAATTTAATACTAATTGTAATTGTATTCTTCATATTACAGTTGGAATCTCCTGGTAGAGGGGCAGAGATGGCCTCACGGCCTTATCTCTACCAGGTTAAATAAATGAATACTAATACTAAATTGTATAAATAGTGGTTCTCAGTAGCGAACATTCACCTACAATCACGTTCGCTCTACATGCAATAACATTCACTATACAGTAACCGTGGAATGAACTTGTCAGTGCCAACATGAAGCTATTTGTGTAGCAATAAAATATCACAGTGGTTTATTTATACCTTGATTTTACTGTAAACATTCCCTTATCTACCTCCTCGTTCAGGAGTAGAAGTTAACCAGGTACAAGTTCGCACAAGGTTGTCGATATCTTTATCACGTCGGCAGCCTTGCAAATCAGTACAAGCTTGTACAACACACAAAGCTCTCTCTCACGCCTTTCATTTTCTTTCTATCTCATCTCTACAGCAATGCTTTCTTGTTAGTTTGTAATCCAGAATAAAACAATGATTTCCACTCCTGCCTTTAATTCTTTTGGTGTAACGACCACATTCAGCAGAACACATCGTTACGTCATTGGTCACGTGACGCTGAACAATCTCGATGACTTTTTCTGAGTAGACTTAAATCTTAAAATGTAATTGAAGGTACGAAGAAGATTTATCTAGAGAAAATCAAAACTCGAGTGGGATTTAATTGACTGTTACACTATTAGAAAAAAGTATATAAAGATTAGAAGTAACGAAGTACTCCAACACAATAAAATATTAATTGGCTTACGAAAATACAACTGCCTTCAAATGTATTATTGTACTATCTCAACATTACGCTAGATGGCAGTAGTGCGTTATGATTATGTTTTCTTGTTATCAGTTGTCCCAACTATGGAATCTTCATTGAACTCTGTGTACGGTTACTAGTCAAGAAGGCTTTGTTGAATCAGTTTCATTTTTATTAAAACATTTGCATTCCACTTCAATTATCCGGATCCCAGTAATCAACGTCGCTTGACAGATGATTTTCAATAGATCTTAGTATTGAACAATCTCTGATACATGACTATCCATAATATCATATAGTATAAGCTATAACATAACCTAAATAGCCTAATATAAACAAGTGTTAGAAAAGTTTTAATTAGGGATGATGAAATAAACAAGAAACGTTTTAATTAACGATTAAATAAAAAATAAACGTGAATAATTTTAAAAGAAACAACTATTATTGAAAGTACAATTTTCAAATTTGAATGTTTTAGTGATTGGTGGTTCAGTTGATGTTATATTGGACGTGTGCGTCAAAGAAGTGAACTCGTTGATGTACATGGTGTATCCCTCAACTTATTCAGGATTTCCGAATGGTGCTCTTCATATATGACCAATGATCTTTATTAATTCTTTTCTTGAATGCCAATGCGAGTCATATTTGAAAGTGCTGTGCATCGACTGGAGTTGTTTGTAATTTTCTGTTTTTTGACGTCCAGACCAGTGCAGTTTGAAATATTGGCAAACAAAGAAACAAATGCTAGGGTAGTGATAAAAATAAACAAATGCTAGGGACGCGATAAAATTAAACAAATGCTAGGGACGCGATAAAATTGTGCGTTAAGCAGCCATGATTGGTTGAAAGACGTCCTTTCGTACCGTTTTATTGGTCAAAAGTAGTGTGAAGTAGTAAAAGTGTAATAGTCATTTGAAAATAATCGTGCCTAAAATTGTTACAATTTAATGAATTTAAAGTTTATGAAAAAAAAAAGTTATGTAAGTAACTAAAAGTGTGTAGGTCTACCATAGAGAATAATGTGCCGCGTGCGTATTTGTAAACTTATTCGTCTACGTCCAATACAAACATGTCAACAGACAGGCTCAGACGACTGTGGCAACTTCACAACATATTTATTAATTTAATAGCCCTCCAACCGGTTTTCCTTGCTACACACAAGTCGTCTCATTTGAATTTCACCTTGGGAACGCAGCAAGTGGGCCGAACAGCCTGGCAAATACAATGCAGAAGAATGAACCGTGGCTACAGACATGCGGAAGAGCTGTAATTATGAAGGACACACGGCAATGTCTGGATCCCAGAGTACTGATCCACGTTTTGGCACCAACTGAGGAAAGTGTAGGTGCGACTCACCGGTAGCCGCTCATCAAGGAAACTACAGTACTGGTCTCGAGAACGGAATTCCTCAGAGTATACTTAATACCCTAGGGGTGAAACCTAACTATCTTTCCCTCCATTACTACATATGCTAGTGGATTGTGGTGATTTTCTACTTTGCAGATTGAATTTTCTTTTGGCAACTTTGTTAAAAATTTCGATACTAACAAATACTACAAATAGTAGTGATTTTGTAACTGGTAGGCTATTAGTATTTAGTGTTTATTTATTTAACCTTGTAGAGATAAGGCCGTCAGACCTTCTCTGCCCCTCTATGTTCGCAGCTGAGACGAATGTTGTCGGTACTGGAGTTCCATGAAATTAAAATTGTACTAGATTTCTGAGCCGGTTACAGAAAATTTGAACATAGTAGTAATTAATTAATATCAGTATTAATATTAATACATAATAATTATTTTATGTGTTGCGTTGTGGTTATAATTCAAGACTATAGTCAGGTAAGTTTTCGGAGTTAGTACTAATAATTTCATTGGTCAAACAAAATACATTTTTAGGTTAGGTCTCGTGAGTCAATTGTTTAGTCAAACCAATGAATTTCATATTGTCAGACAAAATACCAAACATGTTGATCCCTTTCTCGCATAGTCTGCCCACGAAAATATGTAACTAATTATTGAATTATTTAGAATAATCTTCCAACATAAAGATAAAGTATGGTAAGTAAATAAGTTATTCAGTACGTAGGATCGTGTGATATCAGGTAACAGTTGGCAACACTGACAAGACGGAATTCCCCAGAGTATCTAAAACACTTCAGTTTCACCTGGTTTATTGCACACACTTTTTATACTTATCAAAGTATTTTACTGAAATGTTAATATGGTTGGTGTTATCCAGTCATTTTGGTCCCTATTTTATGACACACAAAGGATAATAACTCAGAGGACATTTCATTACGCTTAGATTTTTTTGTAATTTTAAACATGCTTGTATGAAGTTGAAGTTATGTTATGTAAACAAAGGAACAAGTCGTATATTTACTAAAAATAATTGACATATCAGTATTATTACCGTCAAAGTATTAAATAACTCAAAGGACATACAATTAACCTAACGTACCTTCATATATGTCACACTTGAAGCACATTTAGGGTCGAATTCATAGTCGTCACTTATAAAATGAGGAAACACTTAAGTAATGAGCATTTCCTTAGCACTTATTTCAGATCGTATTGCAGAGACGCTACTCATTCATATGCCCTGAGCATTCCCTTGACATTGAAAGAAATATGGCAACATGGCTAGACGTGAGCGCTTTCCTACATTCAATTGTTTTCCAGCGCCTTCAAATTGTTAAATCGGCATTATTGTCATACACAAATACAGAAGTAAATATTATAGAGCTAAAAATTATACGAGATGTCCAGAAAGCATTTTACAGAAAAGAAAGAAGTGAGCTAAGATAACTAGTTATGAAATATGGAGATATCGTCGAAAGTAAAAAAAAATGATAATTGTTTTCTCCAAAAGAAGAAATTGACATGGAACAAAATTGCAGTTGAGTTTAATGCAAACTCCGGAAATATTCCTGTAAGTAAATCATTTTCATTTATTTTTCAGTTATTTTATGCTAAACAAAGTGGAAATGATATAATTACGCAAATTTTAACAGTTTAATTTTTTGGATAGAATACAAACAAGAACACAAATAACACTTTGTTGGGACGTGAATATTTTTCGAAAAAAATGCCGCTTAAATCTACCTGAAATGCTCCTGTATCATAAAATCTCAAAGCAACCAGTACTTTCAGCAGTAGCGAAATCGGTAAGCCTCATGGTTGTATTGTGAATTTAAATGAGAGACACCAGAATATTCACAACAGTGTTCTTGTCGAAACGGTATCTCCACTTAAATTGTTGATCATTATACATCTCTAAAGGGTTTTCCATATCTCTGATATATCTTTTGCTTGCCGAAACTCATTTTCATTTTAATTACAGAACTCAATAAATTAAATTAAATCATAATCGTCATGTATTGTGTACCGAATCAGCTGATTACAATGCATATGAGGAAACACTTGAGTAAACTGAGAAGCTATCTTATTTGAATAAGTGTTCACTTCAGTGGGATTTATGAATTGGAAATTATTGTAAGGAACTGTTTAAGTGTTTCCTTGCGGTAAGTGTTGGCTATGAATTCGACCCTTAAACACTGTAAAGCAATTCTTCTTTCCTGATATATGTATGACAGGAATATGCTCTGATAACAGCACGCTATACCGTAAAGTCTAAAAACCAATGCAAATATATAAATATTACTACAGACATATTAGGTAACACCAAGGACATCAGTATTCAATGACGTATTTGAAAATCACTTTCTAAGTTCAAGTTTGATATAGTGGACGTGTAAAGTGCCTAGGTTTGGTATTAATTTAGTAGGAGTTAGTTTTCAAACAAGAGCATCTGAATCTTCCCACAACCCGTGAACTTATAAAGCGATAGTATTTCAATTGTGTGGTTGTGGACAATTTATATTCACAAGTACTTCAACTAGCTTAGGAAATCATTTAAATATATAATAAGTTGAAGCACAATTAAAATGTTGTGCCAATTGAGTGGCTCAGTGCCAGAGTTGCCTATCCCACAAATTTTTAAGTCTCTGATTTCTCCATAAAATAACTGTAAATTATTTTTATATGTACGCCTAAAGTACTTCTACTAGATAAATATTAGATTATAGTCAAGGAGAAATAATTTCCAATTGAGAGCACACCTAATTAAAAAAAACGACGTCTAAGTTTAGACTTCTGTAACTTTCTTCAGTGTAATTGTGGTTTAGGCAACTCTAGCACTGAGCCACTCAATTGTTCTTTGCGTTCTACTGATTATTTTAAAATTTAATTTATATAGTAAATATGAAACATGGTAATGATAGTATGACATTAGAAAAGTTTAGGATAACAGAGAGGGTTTGTCTATGCGGATGACGTGAATATGTTAGGAGAAAATCCACAAACGATTAGGGAAAATACGGGAATTTTACTTGAAGTAAGTAAAGAGATAGGTTTGGAAGTAAATCCCGAAAAGACTAAGGATATGATTATGTCTCGTGACGAGAATATTGTACGAAATGGAAATATAAAAATTGGAAATTTATCCTTTGAAGAGGTGGAAAAATTCAAATACCTGGCAGCAACAGTAACAAATATAAATGATACTCGGGAGAAAATTAAACACAGAACAAATATGGGAAATGCCTGTTATTATTCGGTTGAGAAGCTTTTATCATCCAGTCTGCTGTCAAAAAATCTGAAAGTTAGAATTTATAAAACAGTTATATTACCGGTTGTTCTGTATGGCTGTGAAACTTGGATTCTCACTTTGAGAGAGGAACACAGGTTAAGGGTATTTAAGAATAAGGTGCTTAGGAAAATATTTGGGGCTAAGAGGGATGAAGTTACAGGAGAATGGAGAAAGTTAGACAACACAGAACTGCACGCATTGTATTCTTCACCTGACATAATTAGGAACATTAAATCCATACGTTTGAGATGGGCAGGGCATGTAGCACGTATGGGCGAATCCAGAAATGCATATAGAGTATTAGTTGGGAGGCCGGAGGAGAAAAGACCTTTGGGGAGCCCGAGACGTAGATGGGAAGATAATATTGAAATGGATTTGAGGGAGGTGGGATATGATGGTAGAGACTGGATTAATCTTGCTCAGGATAGGGACCAATGGCGGGCTTATGTGAGAGCGGCAATGAACTTCCGGGTTCCTTAAAAGTCAGTAAGTAAGTAAGTAAGTAGTGATATTTGCCATGGAATTCCTGCAAAACTCGAGAATGACTCATATGCACGGCATAATAAAAGCCTAAACTAAACAAACCTAAAGTGTTACAGATTCGTATATTCAAGGTATATAAGGGAACTACCTCAGCGCTAGTTTAGCCCAGCCCGACTAAAAAAAATTACAGTAGGAAAGTATATCGGCCATACGTAAACATATACTGTAATGCAAGTTGAACGGGAAGCGCGCACCCAGCTGACAGTCAGCTGTTTCGTGCTGTGTGACGCATTTATAAGGTCGCAGGCTTGGTCGCTGTTGCAGACTTGGGACGATGCAGCGCTGGGCAGGACGCGTGGCCATGGTGACGGGCGCCAGCTCGGGTATTGGGGCCGCCATCACCAAGGAGCTCGTCAACAAGGGCCTGCGAGTCGTCGGCATGGCGCGAAGAATCGACAACATCGAGGTGAGTCTATCACACTTCCTTCAGTGCCTGCAACACGGACTTCCGTGTCCTGGATCCAACACAAAATTCGTTCTCCACGTATTAACGCAAAATTAAAAGACATTTCATTTAATTCACTATAAGGATGAAGTACATACAGGGTGTTCTTTTTTTAAATCTCCAGCTGCTTATCTCGAAAACAACGCGAAAATACATTTTTGAATAAACGTTTCTTCGTTTGAAGGGGAAAAGCAATTGAATTAGTTACACCAGCGAATAGGGATTATAAAGAATGGACACTGAGCGAATTTTCCTGTGTTTTGTTTCTCTGTCCGCCAGCGGTTAGTTCCACTTTCAAGCGCTAGAGGTAATGTATTCGAGCATACGCTAAGATAATAATTGAGAATAGAGTTGAGACACAGGATCCAAACATCGCCTACCTTATTGCATAATCCAGTAACGCTTTGCTTCAAGTAAATTAAAGTTAACAGCTTTTCCTTATTTCTCAGTGACAAACTAGTTGTAATAATAAAATTTTATATTTCAGATATCATAAATTATATTATAAAATAATATAATACATTATAAAATTAAGTATCGAATTCGTTTAATATTTGTATATAATATAATATAGGTATATGGTTTTACTTCTCGTAAGAGTTTTGTTTTTCCATTTTCAGCGCTATCAAATCATTACATATTTTAATTGTTGTTGGGGTCAACGTCTCAACTCTCATTATAAAGGAACTCTTAGAGTCTAGACATTACAGTTAATGAAGGATTTATTATTTTATGGATCCAATTTATTTTATTTGAGTACATAATGTACCTAGATATATTAATTATATGTGTTATATTTCCGCTGTGTCGATTGCTAGCTGGTGTGATGTCAGCGCCAACTCTAGGGAGAAAGCAGAATCTCACGCTTTAGCTGGCTTGAAGGTCATTGAAATCGGTCCGGCTACATCAAAGGTACCGACGCGAGGTGTCCATTCTTTATAATCCCTATTCGCTGGTTACACTATGTTCCAAAAGTCAAGATGGGGTTTCAGAGGATTATATTTTTTGAATGACTAGAAATGTAGTACTAGTGCCAGATAACTCAAAACATTTTCGTCTGTAAGTTTGAGTCAATGAAGGAAACAAAACACGGTAAAAATCGAACAAATGCAATAATTTTCACTGTTACAATTAATTATACAAGATGGATGCCCCAAAAAAAGTGCAGTGTGTTTTGTGGCTGGCAAAATTTGAATTTGTGACTTGTATACGACGTGAATTTAGTCGCGTATTTAACGGAGAACCAACAAAAGAGAATAACATTCGTTGTTATGGTAGACAGTTAAAAGACTGGAAGCCTATTGGAGAAAATGCGTAATGGAAGTTCGTCGACAAATGCTGAAACGGTAGAAGCCATTCGAAGAGAATTTTTTCAGAGTCCAAAGAAATCAGTTCGTAAATGTGTCCGACAATATTATTAGGACTTCCGAAAATAACAGTTCACAGAGCTTTAAAGCGACGTCTTCATCTGACACCTTATAAACTTCAATAATTACATACACTTCATCCAGATGATTGCCACAAAATGTACGAGTTACAGACTTTACTTCTTCTTCTTCTTCTTCTTCTTCTTCTTCTTCTCCTCCTCCTCCTCCTCCTCCTCCTTTCCCTTAGTTTAACCTCTCCCTTTTAGGTTCATTTGCACGACCCACGCCACCCGGGCCTTAGAGGGCCGCGACCTGTCGGGAGAGGAATTAATCTATGGATTACATACATACTTTTTTGACCACACAAGGACATGGAGAGCCTCCCCGGATGAGGGATGAGCTTAATGCCAGGGCCGCCTCCGATACAACACAAACATTTAAGACATTACACATCATTCACTCACACATATGAAAGGATTAAGGGAAGGATCGCCGTCCATGGCCGGACTTCCCGACATTTGCCTGGAAATAACTGAAGAAACCATGAAAAACCTTGGTTAGGATTGCCGGTCCGCGGGATCGATCCCCAGACCTCCCGAATGCAAGGCCAGCCCTCTATCACACCGCTAGCCCGCTCCGTTACAGACTATAGTCATACTATATTTTCGCCCATGACCGAGAAACAATCTTCTCCGAAACACTGGCAAACTTGCAGATTTTATTGGTGGCTTTTTAATACATCTTCACAATACTTTTGCTAGATCACAACTGAACTCTTTAAAGGTAGGTTTAATTCTTAAACAGAAAATAGGCGTGCTGTGTCGAAACAACCAATTAGAATGCAGTAAACAATACAATTAAACTTCGAATGAACAGAGCTCCCTTCACACGAAGTCTTTCATTTTGCATACGAACATGAAGGTACATCAGTGTACAACTAACGTCATCCTAGAGCCAGTGACCCTTAAACCTGTAGCCACCTCTAGGCAATGTTTTGGTGTCCAGATTTCGTTCCCTACTGATGATGTTTCTCCATTCTAGAAGTGGTTTACCCACTTCCTAACACATTAAATATTAACAAATTCTTCTCTTATACAATCCTCGGACGTGTGAGAGCTAAGAGATATTCTATCACAATTCTTTGCTTCTGGCGTGTGCTCATTCAGCAGCCATTTTTCAAGGTCTGCCAACCAACGAGAGATAAATTCCGGGAGATGTCAGCAATGGAACGAAGACCTAATATTAGAAAGTCAAGCGATTACTTCCAAATCCCAGAGAGCGGAAATTGTGAGCTAATTATCTACGGTTGACTTGCGGATTATGTATGAAAGTTGGTAGGTGTGTAATTTAACCACACACTAATGAAAATTCCTCCCGCTATCACTCAAGAAAATACTAGTGGAAACAATAGTAATGCTCCACTTCGATTATTGTGATTCTTTACTGACCGACCTCAATGTCAACCAATCGCAAAGATTACGTGTTCATAATTCTTGTGTTCGCTTCGTCTGCGATGTCCGTCGCGCTGACCACATTACCCCATCCTTCCAAACTCTAAACTGGCTACGGCTTAACGAACGTAGAAATTTTCATTCTCTTGTTCTCCTTTTCCAAGTACTTCACACCTCTACACCTACCTACCTTGCCTCCCGTTTCAGTTACCTGTCATCATATCATAATCTCTTCACACGCACGCAAAATAGCCGCATACTAGCCATACCAACACATAAGACATCATCGTATTCATCATCATACACAATCTCGCTCTCGCGCTTGTGGAATACCCTACCCAGTGACATCAGAGACTGTCGGAATTTAGTAGCGTTCAAAAGCAAACTTATTAAGCATTTTCTCACTGCGTAGAGTAGGTTTAATTTTTACTTAGTTAATAGGAAAAAAAAATCTCTCTCTTCTTAATTTTTACAATGAATTGTCTAGCTTTTATTAGTCTGTTAATCTTTTAGTACTTTAATTTTTATTGTATTTGTAAATTTTATATTAATTGTAATTATAATTGTAATTGTATTCTTAATATTGTAGTTGTAATCCCCTGGCAGAGGGTAAGAGAAGGCCTGATGGACTTATCTCTACCAGGTTAAATAAATAAATCAAATAAAATAAAAAATAAATAATGACAACAAATCTACAGTAGCGACGTGCCTCCGAAAAGACTCGTTCCTTGGGCGGACGTAACCGAACTTTAATACTGTTATAATTAAAGTAGACTTGCCGATTTAAATGACGATTCATCATTACTCGCCTGACAGAAATAATCTTGTTTTGTGAATGAATTTTGGCCACTGATCTGGCTTAATAAAGCCACAAAATTATTTCTACCTACAGTATATCCTCTATCCAAAGGTCGCGCGAACTCAACGAATGCTTATCGGTGAGGTATTGATGACTAATATTGGCCAGGCAAAGTTTCAAGTTTCTTCTCTTTATCTCGCATTATTTACTGTTGATCACAGTCCGATGTTTACAGGTCATAGTCTTTTGCTATACACATCTCTGCGGGCGGGGATCTATTCCAAAGTGATTCTAAATAGACGGCCCGCGGGCCACATCGTCAAATATGGTCCGCAGATCACACATTAGTTAACAAAAGAAGTCCAATTAGAAGATATACCACACTCTCATGATGTGATGCTAAGCAGACATAACGCTATTTGTGATCCTTGTTTTCTTTAAGAGAATGCATACTACACTACAGACGTGGACAAATTATTAGACTAAAACGTTTTCTTGGAAACATAATATAATTCGTCATATCAACTATCAGTATAATTCACAGCGTCTCTATTGTTGTAAATATAATTGTTTACATCTTCTAGCATATTTTTCCAATGGTTAAGTATATTTTTTCTGGTTATGTTGGTACTACTGGTGTTTTAATTATATACTGCAGAAGATATTCTCCCATGGCCTGCAAGAAGACCGGACATGAACGAAATTGAAAATCTGTGATCTATACTGAAGAAAGTGAACAAAAAGAGGCTTACAACAAAATATGGACTCATTTAAACACTATCTGATATCTGGCTAAATAATGCTGATATTCAAAGAAAGTGTCAAACTTTGGTTTCCAGCATCCCTGGCAAAATCAACGAGTTGATAAAGGATAAGGGAATGTTCAAGTTTCTGTTCATTATATTAATTATATGTGCAAAATACATTTTTGTTCATTATTTCTACCGATAAATACAGCTTCGTTGCACATATAATTAATTTAGTCTAATAATTTGTCCACGTCTGTATGTACCATAAAGTAATTGGGCACTGTTTTTCCTACTTTAGAACCTCTTGTTGCTATAACAGCAGCCACCCTGTCAGGCATGCTCTCCACTAGTTTGAGTAGGATATCCACTGGAATGCGTCACCATTCCTCTTGCAATATGGCACTCAGTTGGACAATGGAAGTTGGCCCCGTGTTTCGGCGGCTACTATGCAGACAATAATGTTCACCGGTTGGACTGGCCTGCACAGAGTCCTGATCTCAATCCCATTGAACACCTTTGGGACGAATTGGACCGGCAATTGAGATCTCGGGAGATGCGGCCAACTTCCATTGTCCAACTGAGTGTCATGTTGCAAGAGGAATGGTGACGCATTCCAGTGGATATCCTACACAAACTAGTGGAGAGCATGCCTGACAGGATGGCTGCTGTTATAGCAACAAGAGATGGTACCACGAGTTTCTAGAGGGGCAAAAACAGTGCCCTATTACTTTTTGGAGATAGCGTATAACAAACACTAGATGAGTAAGGAGCCTAACCCACAAGAACTGTAAAAAGTCTTCGCCACGTTTATAATGTATATAATTTATTTAAGGCAACTTTTAACACTTCTTATAGCGTCTAGCTACCTGCAACTTCCGACTAAAGAATTTCTAAACATGCCTGCACCCTCCGTATTATAGTTACCTCCAGTCACAACTCAGATGCTATGGTGGTAGGACTCCATTCTACAATCAGTCCTTCAAAACTATGTCAGATTTCTTCTGGCCTTAGTATATATTGTACCAAGCGAAGAAGCTAGAAGGAAAGACTGTAATACATGCTTATAATTTTTTTAAAGGAATTGTCTTGAGTAAATTTCAATTGAACCCAACAATACTGCTGCCTATGACTCCCATGCTGATGGAAGAATGAGCTATGTACGTATTATATTTATTAAGATTTCTAGTGCTCTGGAGTTGATGACGTATATTTTTTCTGAGACATCACAGACAATGCAAGATGCAATACAACCTCGTTTCACTTCAACACGAACTAATATAGCTTACTTTTATTTTGCTTTTTTTCTGTCTTTTATTGTCTATTGATCATTTTGTAGGTAATGTTCCACTTTTTGCTGCAGTTTTTGTCCTTTTCTGCTTATGAACAGACATTTTTTACTATGTAGTTGTAGTGTATATTCGAGAATCTACTACAGATTTCTTATATAATTCTATTACGTCTTACAAGAATTTCCCTTAAGGTTGCATCAGCCTTGACTCCTGATCTCGTCTATTACGCGCTTCCCCTAATCAAAGAACGGAACAAATACTGCAGCCGCAGTGCCCGCAGCCAACATATCGTATCACACAAGTGAAGACGTAAAAATGCCGGAAGTAAAACAAAGCAGACAAAGTTTCTTGCGACAGTTAGTGACTGAGTTTGGTGACAATGTATTTTTTATTTAATTTTAATTGGCTGTTTTACGACGCTTTATCAACTGTTGTGGTTCTCTAGAGTCTGAATGAGATGGTGATAATGCCGGCGAAATGAGTCCACGCTCGCCGAAAGTTACCCAGCATTTGCTCTTAATGGGTTGAGAGAAAACCCCGGAAAAACATCAATCAGTAACTAATCCCAAGCAGGATTTGAACCCGGGCCCGCTCGTTTCACGGTCAATCATACTAACCGTTACTCCACAGCGGTGGACGACAATGTATTTTCCACAGATGGAAGTATACAATAAATTATGTTGTTTTTATTTTACTATTAAAACCATGGTCTTTTTTTTTTAATTTTAATCTATTTTTATATTTTTATTGGGTTATTTTACGACGCTGTATCAACATCTCAGGTTATTTAGCGTCTGAATGAATGATGATAATGCCGGTGAAATGAGTCCGAAAGTTACCCAGCATTTGCTCGTAGACGGTTGAGGGAAAGCCCCGGAAAAAAACCTCAACCAGGTAACTTGCCCCGACCGGGATTCGAACCCAGGCCACCTGGTTTCGCGGCCAGAAGCGTATTTTTATATATTTAAGATCATTTCATACGTCATTTTCCTCTGATCATCAACTTCCGAGCCCTAGTGACTGCAGATACTCAATGCAGTTCAATTCAGCAGATTAAACGAGACTTTTAGCTTTCAAACACATTATTCGCCCGATAGCGGCGTAGCGGGTGCGGCTGCAGCAGTTCCTGATGACAAAGTGAACTTCCTGTCAGGTGACGTCACACAACAGCAACAACGCCGTGTGGGACATGTGGACACGGCCTGCGAGCGTGCCTGTCGCCTGATGCAGGCAGACCTTCAAAACGCTGACATACTCGTACTGCACGTAAATTCCGACTCCAGTTCAGTGCTGGAATGCTATGTTACGATGCAATAGGGTTTCCAATTTAGAATCCCTGAATTCCACGACAAGTTACACGAGACACAAAAAAACTTCTTCAACCGAAAACAATTTAAAAGCAATCTGCACAGTTTCTATGGGCATATCTATTTGAATAAAGTAGGCGAGACTGTTGTACCTTTAAACATTTTTCACATTTTAATTGTTTTTTAATTTTGGGAATTAAATTTTTTAAATGAAAAAATGCTTGAAATAATTATTGAAGATTCCTTCACAATTTCCCTTACGTATTTTCGTCCTTTACAGATCTATTAAGGCTGGAAAAAATAAAAAGAAGGAATATGTAATGTGTTCAAAGGTACAACACGTTCATATACCTTGGAACAGACCCTCTTGTAAGTTGGAAAACGTGGAATATAGGTCGGAATATAGCTGTAAAAACTGACATATTTAAAATGTATTTGCATTCATAAACCAGAGCAGGCTTCTCTGATTGATATTTTATTTCCTGGATGACCAATAATTGCTTCAACAGCTTTCTCCAAGACATCCGGATCAATTGGGGCCTCTTATCTCCAGACTTATTTCGTGACATGATCTTAAAATAAAAAAACGATACTATGGTGTACCTTGGAACATGTTCCATGGTACAAGATGTTTTGTGTTCAAAGGTACAATAGGGTGCACTTTTAAACAAATATGGCTCCCAAAATTAGAGATTCGAAAAAATCATGGAAATTAAAATACGTTATTACTCACCAGATCATAGGGAACACACTGTACTTAAAAGATATTAACAAATACAATGTGGTTTTGTGTTAGAACACATATATCAATGAACGAAACGTTTACTTTTGGTACTAAAAATACTTCTTTTGTCCACGGAACTCACACTTTGCAGTAAATCAAACTGAAACTACGACCAGAGCTACTTAGCGGCTTTCTCTACAATCTACTTCAGTTTGAGTCTTCCAGGTAGCAGTAAAAATTTAAAAACAAAAAATGTTTCAAAGGTACACTATGCTAGAGGTACAACAGTCTCCCCTACTGCCCATCACAATTAGTTGACATGACCATCTTAATTCAATATGTTGATTATCTTCCTTAACACAATGAGTGCTGATAGTTTCTCGATAATTTAATTGAGCTTAACGAATGTATGTTGCCATGATTATCTTATGATAACATACGTAAGTTCAGAAGCTCAATTAAATTATCACAGAGAAAACATCAAACAACGAATTGTATTCAGGGAGATAATTCCGAAGCGAAAAAGATGCCATTTTGATTGGAATTTTAATAATATAATAATTATACTGTTCATGTTCATGGCAGTGACTTACCTCTTTCATCTTCGCAAAGACACAAATTTTATTATCTTTATTGCAAGGAGAACAACGCGGATGTCTGAAATGTAATTTATTTAAAAACAACTGAACATTTCAGGTTATAGCAACATAATCAATAGAGGAATGCGTGTTTTCTCTACCTTAATTGAATGAAGCAGGGATGATGGGAATAAAACAAATGAATTACAGAACAAAGCTAAACATTTGAGGTTATACACATATGCATGAGTATAGGTTTTTAACATTAAACTTAAGGTTATAGGCTTAATAACCCAATAATGTTATTAACTCTCTTTCCATCAACTCTTATTTGTAATAATTAATGGTACAATTGATATTATAATTAGTTAACTGTTCTATGTTGAGAGTCAGCGTTTGATTGCTGATATTTTCTTGGGATGAATATGCATGAGTACAGGCTTACTATCGAAGTAGAGATGATGGCAAAAAAAAATATGAACGAAGGATAAACAAATGAACGTGAGAGAAAAAAATTATCGGGTTTCAATTTTAGAGCACCATGTTATGCACTATCAGTATAATCAGATTCTCATAGGCCAATCGAGTGTCAGTGAGCTGGTTATATTATGAGCTGGTTGAATAGCTGTATGGCGCTCGCTTGGAATTATCTTACTAATCACATTTTAAATTTTGTGGAAAAATAATATAGTTACATATTTAATTGTGACAATTTATTTTTATTTATTTATTTCGGACTAATTTATTCACTGCCTGGATTCATTTATTCATTCATTAATTTCTTTGTCTCTTTCTAGATTTATTGATTTATCTCTAGATTTATTTATTTACTTATGTATTTATTCACTTCTAAATTTATTTATTTATTTATTTATTTATTTATTCATTTACTCATTTATTTATTTAGTTAATTATCTCTTTAATTCTATACTTAATCTGCCTGTATATATATATATTCATTTATTTATTCATTCATTCATTCCTTTACTCATTTATTTATTTATTCATTCATTCATTCCTTTACTCATTTATTTATTTATTTATTCATTCATTCATTTCTTTACTCATTTACCTATTCATTTATTCACTCATTCCTTTACTCATTTATTTATTCATTCATTCATTCCTTTACTCATTTATTTATTCATTCATTCCTTTACTCATTTATTTACTCATTCATTCCTTTACTCATTTATTTATTCATTCATCCATTCCTTTACTCATTTATTTATTTATTCATTCATTCCTTTACTCATTTATTTATTTATTCATTCATTCATCCATTCATTCCTTTACTCATTTACCTATTCATTCATTCATACATTCATTCCTTTACTCATTTATTTATTCATTCATTCCTTCCTTTACTCATTTATTTATTCATTCATTCATTCCTTTACTCATTTATTCATTCATTCATTCCTTTACTCATGTATTTATTTATTCATTCATTCATTCCTTTACTCATTTACCTACTCATTCATTCATTCATTCCTTTACTCATTTATTTATTCATTCATTCATTCACTCATTTATTCATTCATTCATTCCTTTACTCATTTATTTATTCATTCATTCATTCCTTTACTCATTTATTTATTCATTCATTCATTCCTTTACTCATTTATTTATTCATTCATTCATTCCTTTACTCATTTACATATTCATTCATTCATTCATTTACTCATTTATTTATTCATTCATTCATTCCTTTACTCATTTATTTATTTATTCATTCATTCATTCCTTTACTCATTTACCTATTCATTCATTCATTCCTTTACTCATTTACCTATTCATTCATTCATTCCTTTACTCATTTATTTATTCATTCATTCATTCCTTTACTCATTTATTTATTTATTCATTCATTCATTCCTTTACTCATGTATTTATTTATTCATTCATTAATTCATTCATTCATTCATTCATTCCTTTACTCATTTACCTACTCATTCATTCCTTTACTCATTTATTTATTCATTCATTCATTCATTCACTCATTTATTTATTCATTCATTCATTCCTTTACTCATTTATTTATTCATTCATTCATTCCTTTACTCATTTATTTATTCATTCATTCATTCCTTTACTCATTTACATATTCATTCATTCATTCCTTTACTCATTTATTTATTCATTCATTCCTTTACTCATTTATTTATTTATTCATTCATTCAATCATTCCTTTACTCATTTATTTATTCATTCATTCATTCCTTTACTCATTTATATATTCATTCATTTATTCCTTTACTCATTTATTTATTCATTCATTCCTTTACTCATTTATTTATTCATTCCTTTACTCATTACCTATTCATTCATTCATTCATCCATTCCTTTACTCATTTATTTATTCATTCATTCCTTTACTCATTTATTTATTCATTCATTCACTCATTTATTAATTTATTATCCATTCATTCATTACTAATTAGTTAATTCATTTATTAATTCATCCATCCATGTATTCATTAATTCATTTGTATGGTGTATATTGCAGATTCTGTTTAAATCCTAAGCATAATAACATTTAGTATATCGGAAAGCACTAATTCATTTTGCATTTAGCAGTAATATCATTTTATATTCTGAGACAATAGGTTTTCAACGCCCAGCAGATAATAACTAAATTGTCAAATTTCCAGACGAGATTGCACTGCCTTATTATTGCCATTTCCGCTGAAATTCTGCACATTCCATATCCTTTCGCCCAATAAGATTCGTTGCAAATCATACGTCACGTGACTGAACCATTAATTATGCGAAACTCGTAGGACGGGCCTGGAATCTGATCTTCCTCCTTTAAGACGCTATTAAAACATTCAATTCGCCTTGGAATAACAGGGGTAAACAAACACTGGACATTCACACACGTGAGGTATCACTAATCTTACACCTCTGTGTTGAATTTTCACATTATTATTATTATTATTATTATTAGGCCTATTATTATTATTATTATTATTATTATTATTATTATTATTAGGCCTATTATTCCCCACAATTCCTTGTGGCAGCATTTTCATCTGTCAGGACATAGTATTGCATGCTTCCCACGCCCAGATGTATTTTGTATTAAGAAAGAGTTTCATTATGAAAAATAGGCCCTATCTACTTTTTTGCACAGATTTCGTTCATATTCAGTATCTACTAGTCAATTTATCAGGGAATGATGTAGGGTAGACCGGGGGAAATCGGGTCACGGGGAAAATCGGGTTGTTTTAAATTACGCGCTTATGACTTGTCGACCAAACAGAAAGAAATCGCTCCACTGGCAAGGATGTGCTGACATCTACCAGAAGAAATGACTACTTCATGCTGCCAGCCCAGGACGAGCTGCAGTTGAGGTTTGGATGTGTTCTTTGTTGGTGCTGTTGCTGACTGCTCGCTAAACAATCGTCTGATGTAAGTATTACATATTCAACTTTAAGCATTTAGTGCATTTATTATGGTATTACTTAAAGTCCAATGACTTTCTATCTTAATATACACATCAATAAGTAGGATTATTAAATAAACTTGCATCTTTTATGTAATAACAACATGCATTGATTGCATTTATTGAACATGCAATTTGGGGTAATTCGGGTCTCTTCTAGAGGGGTAAAGCGGATCATTATTTCTTTTCATTGATGGGTAAATTTCTTCACACTGTTTGTGTATATATAGTAGCGTATCACTTTTCCATGAGTGCTGTAGAACAATGTTAATCAAATGGTGGGTCGCGACTCAGTGGTGGCCCGCAATATGAATGGAAGTGAGGCACAAGTAGGCTATTGTAATAGTTTATCACACAGATACGTTTTTAACCTAACAGTTTACGGGTATAATAATTGATGGGTCATACTCGAATATAATAATATTTAATGACATTTAATGCCAAGTAGAGCATAGTGTCCCAAATTGCAGTGCTGCTAACACGAGAAAATCGTTGACACTATGACAGTTTTAAAATATGTACAAATGACCTACTCCTTTTATTTAGTAGGCCTATAGGCTAATTTACTCTTATTTATTTATTTATTTATTTATTTATTTATTTATTTATTCATTCATTCATTCATTCATTTCTTGTTACTTATTTATTTAGTTATTTATCTATTTATTCATTTCTTGTTATTTATTTATTTATTTATTTATTTATTCAACAAATTAGTCGAGTAGCATGAAAGAAAGATAGATATATTATAAATGCGTCAGTGATAGACTGTAATATTACAAAACGTCAAACTTACTAATTTATATTGCTATTTTCAGATGCCACGTACTTATGTTAAGAAAACCACACATGGTTCTTGGTCAAAAGTTGCTATGGAGGAAGCTGTTACATCTATAAAGGAGGGAAGGTATTCCATAAGAAAAGCAGCAAACGTTTTTGGCGTGCCCTTCTCAACACTTCAGCGAAGAACATCTGCTTCTGAAGATTCCCCAGTGTTGACGGTAGGGCGTAAACCTGTGTTATCCCTTGATGTTGAACGAGCACTAGCGACAAGATTGATATATTTATCCAAGAGAGGCTTTGGTTTGACTCCAAAAACTGTCCGTAAATATGCATACCAATACGTATCTACACGTGAAATCCAACACAATTTCAACATTCAAAATGAAATGGCAGGTGAAGATTGGTTTCAGGGATTTTTGAGACGTAACCCTGAACTTTCACTTAGGAAATCCGAAGGTCTTTCCCGAGCTAGAATTAATGGGATGACACGTGATAATGTGGACCAGTTTTATGAGCAATTAAAGAAATTGACAATCGAGTGCAATCTTGAAGGAAGACCCGAGTGCCTCTACAATCAAGATGAAACTGGTCTACCTATGAACAATAAGCCGCCTAATGTTGTTGCTCAGAAAGGCTCTCGTGACGTTGTTTCATTGACGAATGTGGAACGTGGGGAAAATGTGACAGTTATGGCGTGTGTTTCAGCCACAGGTGCATATATCCCGCCCTTTGTAATATTTAAAGGGAAGAGGATGAGAGCTGAATTCAGCGACAACATGCCAGCAGGAACAGAGGTATGCATGACAGAATCTGGATGGGTGAATGAAGAAGCTTTTGGAAAATGGTTGAAGCATTTTAATAAGCATAGAACGCCAGGCAAAGTAATTCTCATCTTGGATGGACATCATTCTCACACTTCGTTTGCAACAGCTGATTTGTGCGAAAAATATGGCATTGAAGTCTTGCTTTTACCGCCACACACAACACATGCACTACAGCCCCTTGATGTCTGCATTTTCAAGCCACTGAAGAGCTATTACAATTCACACGGAACGTCATGGCAGCACTCTAATCCAAATAGAGCAATATCAAAATTGAGTTTCGGCAGTATTTTCAAAAAAGCCTGGGACTCTGCAGCAACAGTGGGAAATGGAGTAAAGGGCTTTGAAGTAACTGGCATTTACCCACTTAACAGAACAGCTATTGCAAGCCACAAATTCGTATCAGAATTTGGACCCAACCAAGACAACTCATCAGTAGGCCTAAACGATGTGTCACCAGAACCAAAATCACCTGAGCAACCCCCCAATTCATCGCAACTCAGTAGGCCTACCGCAACACCTGAAGCATCCACTAGTCATGAAGACGTCAGAAGTTTGTTACCATCTCCAGCAAAGATAACACCAATGAAACGTAGGAAAACCATCAGACCTACTTCCTTGGTATTAACTTCACCAGAGAATATTTCTCAACTGAAAGCCAAGGCGGCCGAAACTAAGAAGAGAATCGCCAGAGTTCAAAAGAAGGGGGATATAAAAAAGAAGAAGCAGAGTGTTAACATTATCTGCGATTCAAGTGAAGAAGATGAAGAGACCGAAGAGCAAAAAGACGAAGATGAAACAGAATCGGTCTGCAACTTCTGCAAAATGTCATACAACGATGACAGAAGTAGTCATGCAGGTGATTGGATTCAGTGCCAGAAATGTAAACTGTGGTACCACGAACGCTGTGTTAATGCTTTTGGACGTAAACAGTTCGTATGTGGAATATGTATGTGGAAAAAGTGAAATTTCTTTCTGACTCGATTTACCCCAGCATTGATCCAGTTTACCCCGTATCATTGGGGAAAATCGGATCAGAACAGCTTGTGGCAGCATTTTCATCTGTCAGGACATAGTATTGCATGCTTCCCACGCCCAGATGTATTTTGTATTAAGAAAGAGTTTCATTATGAAAAATAGGCCCTATCTACTTTTTTGCACAGATTTCGTTCATATTCAGTATCTACTAGTCAATTTATCAGGGAATGATGTAGGCCTACATGAAATATAATAATTTTAGTATTAGTCTGTGGAATCTGTGCACAGCGATTTCTACTAAACTATTGGACGGATTTTGTTCATATTCAGTATCTACGAGTCAATTTATCAGGGAATGATGTACATGAAATATAATAATTTTAGTACTAGTCTGTCTGTGTACAGCGATTTCTACTAAACTATTGGACGGATTTTGTTCATATTCAGTATCTACGAGTCAATTTATCAGGGAATGATGTACATGAAATATTATAATTTTAGTACTAGTCTGTCTGTGTACAGAGATTTCTACTAAACTATTGGACGGATTTTGTTCATATTCAGTATCTACGAGTCAATTTATCAGGGAATGATGTACATGAAATATAATAATTTTAGTACTAGTCTGTCTGTGTACAGCGATTTCTACTAAACTATTGGACGGATTTTGTTCATATTCAGTATCTACGAGTCAATTTATCAGGGAATGATGTACATGAAATATAATAATTTTAGTACTAGTCTGTCTGTGTACAGCGATTTCTACTAAACTATTGGACGGATTTTGTTCATATTCAGTATCTACGAGTCAATTTATCAGGAAATGATGTGCATGAAATATAATTATTTTAGTAGACCTATGTACAGCGATTTCTACTAAACTATTGCAAGGGTTTTGTTCATATTCAGTATCTACTAGTCAATTTGTCAAGAAATATTCATTCATTCCGAAGTAGTATATTTTAGGATAAAAGTTAAATGCATATGCAGGTTTTTGTAAACAGATAAGAATAGGCCTATTAGAATTGATTATTATATGTTGTGTAGCTGTTTTATGTAAATATATATTCAGCTAAATACTTTTTGTATTTTCTATGTATCTTGTAACTTGAGAAAAATAAAAAAGTAGGTATATCGCTTCCAACATGATAAAGTAAATGAATTGTTACAAAATGCATAAAACATGTGAGATACTATCACCTTCCTGACCATTTGTTTCCATTGTAGTCTACTTAAATTTCTTTCTTTCTCTAATGTTTCATGCACACAAGTCCGTTTCCTTGTCAAACCCCTGTGGTGGTTGTGTGGTCAGGCGTTCAGCCTATCAGTTCGGGTTCGAGTCCCGGTCAGGTCTGGGATATTTCATTGAAGGACAAGGTCGCAGTTGGAGGTTTTCTCGCGGTTCTCCCGTTTTTCCCCATGTTTTGGCATTCACATCATTCCGTCACCATTTCTCCGTTTCGTCATCATTCCACAGCATTCCCCGATAGCCGACTGGCGACGCACGGAGGGGGCTGGCCTAGGACGAGTAGAGTTGCCTCTTCTAAACCTGGGTACGCAGGGAACTTTAGGTGTGGGTTTGGGAATGCGCCTAGCTTGAGGGTTAGCGCAATAGATCGTAACAGGTCGCAGTGCTGGGCGATATTGCCCCCTCCCCATTTCTTGTCAGAATTGTTTAATCTTTTCACGTATTCTTTACGGGCCGTATTCATAGATATTCTTAGCGCGGGCTTCCGGTGGATGATCAGCGAACTAACGTTTTTCGTATTCACAAACCTGTGTTAGCGATATGATATGATATGATATGATATATGATATGATATGATATGATATGATATGATATATGATATGATATGATATATGATATGATATGATATGATATGGTATGATATGATATGGTATGGTATGATATGATATGATATGATATGATATGATATGATATGATATGATATGATATGATATGATATATGATATGATATGGTATGATATGATATGATATATGATATGATATATGATATGATACGATATATGATATGCTATGATATGATATATATGATATGATATGATATGATATGATATGATATGATATGATATGATATATGATATATATGATATGATATATGATATATATGATATGGTATGGTATGATATATGATATGATACGATATATGATGCTATGATATGATATATGATATGATATGATATGATATGATATGATAATTTATGATATGCTATGGTATGGTATGGTATGATATGATATGATATATGAATATGATATGATATGATATGATATATTATATATGATATATGATATATGATATGCTATGATATGATATATGATATATTATATGATATGATATGATATGATATGATATGATATGATATGATATGATATGATATGATGACATGATATGATATGATATGATATTATATATGATATGATATATGATATGATATGATATGGTATGATATGATATGATATATGATATGATATATGATAGGATATATGATATGATATGATATGATATGATATGATATGATATATGATACGATATATGATATGCTATGATATGATATATGATATATGATATATATGATATGATATGATGTGATATGATATGATAATTTATGATATGCTATGGTATGGTATGGTATGATATGATGATATGATAATTTATGATATGCTATGGTATGGTATGGTATGATATGATATGATATATGATATATTATATATGATATGATATGATATATAATATATGATATGATATGATATGATATGATATGATATATGATATGATATGATATATGATTTATGATATATGATATGATGATATGATATGATATGATATGATATATGATATGATATATGATATGATATGATATGATATATGATATGATATGAATCCCGTACAAGTAACCAGTCGATAGCCGGGGTAGCTTAGTACGCTATCGAAATGTCTATGAAGAGCACCATGCAAGTTTAACAGAATATCATCATTTACACGGCACGTCGAGGGGGATGATGCATAAGTTATTTTTTAACCTGTACTGAAGGTGAAGGAAAAGACACTTACAAGAACTTTTATCATTGGAAGCCACAAGGAAAAGGGCGAAAGAACGTCAGGGAAAGTTATGAAGAGAATGGCCAGTACAGGATTGCACATGCCGCTTTGCAGGATGCCAATGAGCTGTATAACCCGGACTGTTCTCGTATGTGTGTATGCATTCATTACGTTATAATTGACGCGAAAAAAACTACTATATTACTGTAGGGGCGTACAAACTGTCGACGTCCACGCACGACGTAATCTAACTTATCGACGTTATTCAAACACACACATGCATGCATACATACATACATACATACATACATACATACATACATACATAAATTAAATAATTTACTACGTACCGAAATAAGATTAATTTAGTATTCTACACAAAAGGGGAACCGTGTAATTAAAAAAGTAAGTGATTCGGTCTAATTTAATTTTATTAATTCATGCCTCCCGCAAATTATGAGGTTGCCATCTGACAAATAATAATGGGAATAATATTGAAATCGAATAAAACATGCTAAGAAATCAAGAATTTTGTAATATAGTAATCAATATAAATTTAACGTGACAATTACACTTTTACTACGTCGTACTACTTTTGACCAATAAAATGGTACGAAAAGACGTCTTTCAACCAATCATGGCTGCTTATCGCACAATTTTATCGCTTTGCTAGCATTTGTTTAATTTTATCACTTCCCTACCATTTGTTTTTTTTATCTTCGTTTCTCAACAAATTTATCTAGAATTGCAAATGCTTTATGGTACTGTAAAACATGCTTTGCGATAGTCATTTTTTTTTTCTGCATAGATAATCGACTGAAAATGGCGGCTCCGTTCAAACATTTTGGTGAAGGTAAAATTAGTAAAATAGAATTTCAGTAAGTTAATTTATATCTATTTTATTGTATTAGAGTACTTTATTTCTGCAAATCTCTATATACTTTCTTCTGATTTTATTACCTCCCTACCATTTGTTTTTTTTTCCAACTGCAAATTCCTTACGGTACTACAAAACATGCTTTGCGATCGTTTACAGCATAGACAATGAACTGAAAATGGCGGCTTCATCCAAACGTTTTGGTGAAGCTGACATTAGTGAAATAGAATTTCAGTAGGTCAATACTATATTGTATTAGAGTTCTTCTACTCTTTATATAATTTCTTCTAATCGTGCAATAGTCAATTAAATCCCACTCGAGTTTTGATTTTCTCTAGATAAATCAAAACCTCTAGTGAGGTTACTGTTGATTAAAGGATAAAGAAACTGGTACTAGAAAGGTAGCTCAGGACGTGAAACAAAGATGATGGTGTATGATAAAAATTGAAAGCTTCAATGACTCAACAGCTACCCCTTTAACCCTATCATTACCCTACCATTGCCCACCCTTTTATTATATAAAATTTCTCCCAATAAATGAAATCTGGCAATAATTTTCACCCTCCCTCTATTTGTTTCTAATATGATAAAGCATAAGTTTACATTTTTATTCTGTTTTAGATTTGAAATATAACAGACTAATGTTGAAGTATTTGTTGGTGGGTAAATTTTACTCATGACAGCTACATTTTTAAACATTTTCAAGTTTGAATCTGTGATTTTTGTCCATTGTTGTAACTTTCTCAATGCCATATTGAAGGTATACCGATAAGCTATCACAATTTGACTGTAATTATGTATGTATGTTCCGCCTTTGCTTATCATACAATTAAATGGAGAAACTAATAAATCATAATTTCATTAACGTTTTCGGTACTTATGTACTTATTCAGATGTATGTATATAATGCTAATTGTTAACCAAGCCTCTAGGTGCATGTGTCGTAAACTTAGATAATCAGTGTTTTTGTGCGTACTGTACTATATCGATGAAGTGTTGCCATGATTGAATAAATAATTACCTAGCTCTTATATACTATTTGTTGGTACAACATACTATCAAAATTAAAAATTAAAAATTAAATGTTTCAGTCAATGTTTAAAACACTATTTAAAAACACTATTTAAAACTGTTTAAAAACACATAGTTTATACATCACTTTAAATATGTGAAGTTGGTGATCACTTGTTGTGCGGTGTTTGCCGATGTAAAGTTGAATGAGGCAGTTGTGGTGATCTTGTTTATTGGCGTTGAGTTAGACGTGATATCGTTGGCATGGCTATGTTTGCTGAAAGTGATGTTGTGGTACTTCTATAATAGTTAATGGCATTGCTGTGATTTGTACCCATAGATGATTGTTAAAACAAATTGAAGGTTGTCAAGTCCATGGATTTAGTATCGCCTGGCGTGTAGTTTTACCGCGTGTTGGTCTGCTCGTGCTTGATGCTAGTATCATTCAACTTCACATCGGCAAACACCGCACAACAAGTGATGTATAAACTATGTGTTTTTAAACAGTTTTAAATAGTGTTTTAAACATTGACTGAAACATTTAATTTTTAATTTTTAATTTTGATAGTATGTTGTACCAACAAATAGTATATAAGAGCTAGGTAATTATTTATTCAATCGTGACAACACTTCATCGATATAGCACAGTACGCACAAAAACACTGATGATTTAAGTTTACGACACATGCACCTAGAGGCTTGGTTAACAATTAGCATTATATACATACATCTGAAGATGGTACATGAGTACCGAAAACGTTAATGAAATTATGATTTATTAGTTTCTCCATTTAATTGTATGATAAGCAAAGGCGGAACATACATACATAATTATAGTCAAATTTCTCAATGCCGTTAAAGTCGCTGATTGTTTCAATACTTCACTTTACCAGTTTCTCGCAGTGTGGAAGCTTGAGTTAGTAAATTTTAAATTTGTTTTTTGGTGCTTATTCAAATCTAGTTGTATTCAGGGGTACAGACAATAAACATGAGTTCTTTTGTGGATAGTAGTAGGTCTAATGTTTTGGCTGAAAGTGAGATTATAGTGCTATTGGCAACTGATTTACCGGCGGAGTTAGAGAAAGAAAGTGGCAGTGAGGAAGATAATACAGAAGTGATTGGTGAAGGTGAATCCAGTTCTATTTGAAGTTCTAGCTGCCAACAAGAAAACTGTTCACTATGTCACCAAAACCAGTGGCAGATGTGGAAATAGTGGACTTACTTTCTGTAAAAAAAAAAAAAAAAAAAAATTGTATGTGCTGGAGCATTTTGCTCAAAAATGATGTAGAATCACTGGAATGGAAAAATTGTATGTTTTTTTAAGTATTTTAAAATTTTTGCTAGTTAAATTTAATTGAACGTATTGTAAATCTTAAGGGAAGAGGATGGTATTTTTTTTTAACTTTTTTCCTATTTGGTGTAAAATATTAATTTTTTGTGTGTTGAGAGCTCATAGCTGTAGGGACTCAACCAAATATAAATATTTTGAAAAAATTATTTGGGGGCCTAAATTTGAAAAAAAAAAATACCATTTTTAAATATAGATTCAAACAATTTTTTACAATGTACTTGCAAAAGCATGCTCTACAATCTATCTGTAACAGAATTTTGATATTAGTCCCTACGTTTGTAAAATAAACAATTAAAATTTAATAACACTTTTTTATTTCCTTTTTCGCAAACAAACGGGCATATTTAAAAACTGAAATATATTAACAAAATTCTGTTACAGAGAAAAGTTTTCTATTAGAGTAAAGAATGTCTGTTCTAAATTGCATGCATGTATCTTTAATAGTTCAGAAATTATATCCATTTTTATCTGGCAATGTAGCAAAAAAATGAAGTTACCAGAAACAACGCTAAAGGGGGCGAGTGATTTAAAAATCCATAGCGCAGGAAGTTTAAAAATGGCGTCTCAACATCCGATAAGGGCACAAATACCCATAAAATGTTATGCAATACATTCCACACATATCACAGAGTATTTTAAAGATTTTTTTTTTTTTTTTTTTTTTTTGAAAATTTAATTTACCGGAAACAACAATGAAAGGAGACGTGTGATTTAAAAGTTCATAGCGCAAGAAGTTTAAAAATGACGTCTCAACATCTGACAAGGGCACAAATACCCACAAAATGTTATACAATGCATTCCACACATATCACAGAGTATTGTAAAGAATTTTTTTTTTTTTTAGTTTACTCATTTTTCACCAAAAAATATTGTCGTCTCCCCTTAAAAAAAGAAGGTAATTGTTCAGTGATAAACAGTAACACAATAATACATTTAAATTTAATTTGGTAGACAATTTTTGCCCACTCTTGGTAATCCACGTCACAAAATTTATCTTGATAATGCTACGGCTAATGATTGTAGTTGGCATTTCAGAGCGTTTGCAGAAAGAAAGGAGACGCGTGGTGGTTGTTCCTCTTGCACCAATAAACGGATCAATAACTTCTATATCCCTAAGATGGTAGGCATTTTTATAGTGCGGATCGGTCGACTCATAGATATGGATTTTTTTCCGCGTCCACCTCATCAGGTTGGCTTCTGTGAGACTCCTCAAGCCTGATAGTTGATATCTGACACCTTTAGCACAAAATCACACAAGAATCGAATCACTAAATACGAAAAGGGAATAAGTCACCTTCAGTTAGTTTTGAGAAAAATATAAATAACTTCTGCAGACAACGAAATATAAACAAATTGCATCAAAAATATTTCTATGAACCAGTCGTGACTACACAAGATATTTATATAAAAAAATGTCTATTTCTCAATTTATCCTGCCTTATAGAAACAATTTTTGTGTGTGGACTTGTTCCCCTTTCATATCTAACGAAATATATTGTAAAGCATTAAACAAAATGTATCGTTATTTCTATTTTTGAATACAAAAACTGTATTGTGTACCAATTTATGAACAATAGTAGAAAGTAGCATATAGAAACATTGAAAGCTGTTGACCAAACTATTTATTTTCAATTTTCTTATTAATCTTCAGTGTTTTTATCAGTAGTGGCCACTGTAAGATCTCATTCCAGAATTCTTTCACTTCTTCAGGTATGAACTTCACCAGTTTCTTAATGTCCTCAATTTTGAGTGTGTTAATCTGTCGTCATGTTGCATATGTTCTATGGGAAAATTGGGAATAACATTTTTCCTTGACAAGAACTCAAAAGTGTGATAGATCAAACCATCGCTGTTCTCATATGCCATAATTCTGCCAGAATATGAGCTGTCATACACACACGTGAAATACTGTGAAATATTAAAATTTATATTTTTATGGGTGGGGATGGTTCGTCCAATGGATTCTATTGGAAGTGTATTCTTCTCCTCTAGATGGCAGGAATAACGAACTTGAATTTCTTATGAGAAGGGAACAAGTCGTGGACTAAGCCCCTTTTCAAAGTAAACATGAAAATTAAAGTGTTGAAATCTAGACTAAGGAGATGCGGGACCTGTTACCTTTTCATGCAGAATAGAAGAACATACCTAAAATAGTATGACTACAGTTTTAACTCATTTTTTCCAAAACTGTGACTTATTCCCTTTTCATATTTAGTGATTCAATTATACTCGTACATTCTAGCACCAGTAGTTTTTAGTAGGCCTATCATGTTTCTAATCACAAAATCTGTTTTAGAATTGATATAAATGTCATGATAATACTCATTAAGCTACAATTGTGATGCTTGCTAGTCCTTTAACAAGTAAGGGCCAGAAGTTGTAGCACGTACCCTAAAACCTGCACGTCACGTTTTTGCAACGATTCCACTCCATCTGTGACTATTTACAACGGATAAGAACTCACAATCAAGAATAGAAACAGTTTTATAGACAATAACTAATTCCTCAGGGAATTTCTCTGATAGGTTTCTGTGCGACACGTGGTTGGCACAGAGGCCAAGGTGCAGTTTTTCTGCTCATATCGCCTCTCCTCGTGCACGTGGTCCAAGTATGTTACGTAATCGCTCGCACCTTTGTTTACCCTGGATAAGCACAGGCCGCTGTCGAATCCGTTACGAGGCGGTGACTGTGTACTGAATCTCACCAGCATCACATACGGCACATACTTTCTACTTCTGTTATGTTGGTTTACAGCATACACTGACTTAAACAAGCAGGGTTCTCAAGTAATGTCCTACAAAAACTAAGTTTGTGACAGAAATTAGGAAGCAAGAGTAGGAGAAGATTAATGGAAAACGGGAGAAGAAAGAAAAAGAAGATAGTAACAGAGAAAGAAAGATAGACAGGAGGAAATAAGAGTGAGAGAAAGACTACTTTAATTAACCCTTAGAGGCGCAGAATTCGTAATCAACAAATTTGAGGTATATATTGCTCAATGAAAAAAATACACAAAACAGGGATGCAATTTGCAAACAATTTATATTTTTTCATAAATTTGCATACAAATTAGGAGGTGGCTTTATCTGAAGCCACTGTGACACAAATTCAAGATATTAAAACAAAATAGGAAGTGTGATGGATTGAAATGAAGCCACTTTGCCTCAAGGAGTTAAAGAACAGAAATAGAAGAGGAAAAATGACTTGATGAATAATTAATTAATTGAAGGAATATTTGTTTAATTAAGGACTTAATGAATAAATGCATAAATGACCGATAGAATGAAAAATATAGCTACTTCTTATTTAACAAATTTAATAAAGGATTAATGGAATACATGACTGCAATAGTGAAAGAAAGAAAGAAAGAAAGAAAGAAAGAAAGAAAGAAAGAAAGAAAGAAAGAATGTATGTAAGAAAGATAGAAACAAACAAACAAACAAACAAACAAACAAACAAACAAACAAAGTCAGAAGAGAGAAAGAAACAAACAAAGTAACGAAGAAAGAAAGAAAGAAAGAAAGAAAGAAAGAAAGAAAGAAAGAAAGAAGAAAGAAAGAAAGAAAGGTCTGTATGTAAAAAAGATAGGAAGAAAGAAACAAACAAACAAAGTCAGAAGAGAGAAAGAAACAAAGTAAGGAAGGAAGGAAGGAAGGAAAGAAGGAAAGAAGAAAGAAAGAAAGAAAGAAAGTCTGTATGTAAGAAAGATAGAAACAAACAAACAAACAAACAAAGTTAGAAGAGAGAAAGAAACAAAGAAAGTAAGGAAGGAAAAATAAATAAATAAATAAAGTCTGTATGTAAGAAAGATAGAAAGAAACAAACAAACAAAGTCAGAAGAGAGAAAGAAACAAACAAAGTAAGGAAGGAAGAAAGAAAGAAAGTAAGAAAGTATGTATGTAAGAAAGATGGAAAGAAGAAAGAAAGAAAGAAAGAAAGAAAGAAAGAAAGAATGTATGTATGTATGTAAGGAAGATACAAAGAAACAAACAAAGTCAGAAGAGAGAAAGAAACAAACAAAGGAAGAAAGAAGGAAAGAAAGAAAAAAAGAAACAAACAAACAAACAAAGTAAGGAAGAAAAAAAGAGAGTAACAAAGTAAGAACGAGAGAAATAAAAAAGAAAGGAGAGAGAGAAAGAACGAAAGAAACTAGCTAATAAAAATGGGAAAAGGAAATTTGAATTAATGGATGGATTTATGATTGAATTAGGTCTACTGATAGAGATAGGATAAGAAAACGATACACATAAAGAAAATAATGGTTAGGAGAAATAAGTAAAGAGACAGATAAAAAGAGAATTATTGTAAGTTGAAAAGAGAAAGAAATGAGACCAGAGAAAGAAATGGGGAAGAAAGGACGAAAGACAGAAAAATAAAAAGGTAAAGAACATAGACAAAAGAAAGAAGAGAGTCAGAGAGAATAAAGAACATTTGAAAGAAGAAATGCAAATGAAAATAAGAAAAACAAACAACAACAAAATGATAAATTGATGAAAGGCTGGCAGATTCAGTTAATGCAATAATAAATAAATGGATAAAAGAAAGGAAGTTGATTTATGTTTAAGAAGGAGATAGCGACAGAAATAAATTAGTAATGGAAGACAATTAACAATATTGCGTAGAGACGAAAAGAGAAGGTTACCGGTTCATTGATAATGTCAATCGTGGTTTTCTTTCCTATGTTGTGTGTAGTGGGAGTTCGTGGGTCTGGCCTAAGAAGGAAGATGTGCTGTATCTATGGAGAACGCTTCTGTCGTAGTTAAAACAAGTGGAATATCCAGGAGTTGTAAACAAGTCTGGACAGTTCTTTTTTATGATTAACTTTCACAGTAAAATCAAACAGTAAAACTATGTGATTACATTTTTTTCCTTTTATATCTTTAATTACTTGTATTTTCAGATGTTTGGAGAAATAACAACAAAATACTCACTCCGTTCCAAAATATGGCAGACTAAGAAACAAAAGTTTTATTCTTTCGCATGCGCGCATGAAATGTTTCGCGGTGTGGTACTTTGTTCAGTACTGAAGGAACTATCAGACAGTGCAGTTGTGAATGTTTCTAATCTTCTGTAGTGCATCAAACTATAATATTTAAATAGTTTACTATGAACAGAAATCAAATGGGCATTTGCTGTTGTGTTCCTGTTGCAGAAAATGTAACACCAACCCAGTCAATTTTGAATAGAACATCTAAGGCACAACAGTCATATAAAAACGGGTTATAATTTATTGCAGTTTTTATGTTAACAGGCCTGTCTCTGAACAATTTTTTTAATTAATTAATTTGACAAATTTTCTTCACCTGACATAATTAGGAACATTAAATCCAGACGTTTGAGATGGGCAGGGCATGTAGCATGTATGGGAGAATCCAGAAATGCATGGGCTATTCCATCTCAAATCGACCGAAATATAGAGAAAATTGACCTTGCAATTTTTAAATACAATTAAACTTTTTCTGTCCGTAGACAACTGTGATATAATGCTTTGTGCAAAGTTTGAGGCATCAGAACTTCATAGTGTTTAAATTAAAAATATTTAAATTTATCGTATTTTCATAAAATTAGCAACTTTAAACTGTTGTGGCTCCGAAACCCTTTCACCCAATGATCAAAATCATGGTTTATTTTGATGCTGAGAAATTGAAGTTTATATTGACATGTAAACAGTTTTTCTTACTTTTTATGGAAATGGAGAAATTTAGATTTTTCTTCGTTAAGACGCCTTTGGCCACGAAAAAATATTTTTAAAATATATGGTTAGATTCCGCATTGAAAGTACAAATAAACACATATTTTTTACTGGTGCACCGTTCATAAGAAAGTATTGAAAATATCAAATAAAGAAAATAAATAGTACGCGCGTGAACTAACCAGCGGGAGCTAGCCGAGGCAAGCAAGGCCAGGACACATAAACACGTGATGTTTCGTCTAGTAGCGCATAGCTGGGCTAGCTTTATCACAAGTTTTCATAAACACAGAGTAAAATGACGCCCAATGTTCGCTTATCTTCAGCTCTCGGCCAGTGCGTGTGGTACTGCGTCGTTCAAGTCCAGGCGTGTGGAAATAATTTATTTAACACCCTCGAAACTTATTGCCGTACCACTAAGCAAACAATGCCGAATCCCTCTTAATAATGCAAGGTTTTTTCTCAATATATTTTTTTACATTTTTACAAATGGCCAAAAAGCCTAAAAGCAAGTAAAATCAGATTATCTGTCTCTCTGTGTACAATGAAAATAAGTATTACTTCTTAACATAACCTAGCAAATGTCAGCTTCAAAATGAGCTCTCGTTCAATGTTCTGCAGTAAATGGTTCCAGAGTTCTGAGCGCTGAAAGAGGCTTGTTCTTATAAAATACGCTAAATTTGTCGCTCAATAATACGAAAACCGTTTGACTTTCGATAGTATATTTTTGAAAATGCACTCCCCTCAGCACCTTGTATAAGTAGGGAAAAAATTAGAGTATAAAAAAATGCGAGGTTTTTTACTGATCGATTTCGTATGGAATAGTCCGCATACAGTGTGTTAGTTGGGAGGCCGGAGGGAAAAAGACCTTTGGGGAGGCCGAGACGTAGATGGGAGGATAATATTAAAATGGATTAGAGGGAGGTGGGATATGATGATAGAGAGTGGATTAATCTTGCTCAGGATAGGGACCGATGGCGGGCTTATGTGAGGGCGGCAATGAACCTTCGGGTTCCTTAAAAGCCATTTGTAAGTAAGTAAGTAAGTAATTTGACATCACACAGAATGAAATTCACCTAATTTTTATATTTTTTATGTTAATTTATCAACCAAATAAGTATCTAGAATATATATTAAAGTTACATTATATTACTGAGAACTTTAACAAATGTATACCATTAAAATTAAAAATAATGGAGATAATTATTACAGTTGTCTAAACACTATTTATTGATAAAATAAATAAAATAATAAAACTGGTTAGAAACCATACATTTTTCGGGGGCTATGCTCCCCCATCTTCAGTGGTTGTACCACGACTGCAACAAGAGAATGGAATGTATAAAGATATTGAATATGTTACAAAATTATAAAATTTATAAAATACCAAGTCTGAGACAATATCGTTAAAAAGTAAAATGATCTAATGTATTGAATTGAAATTTCATTATAGACTTAATAAAAAATAAACTTGAGAATAGTTATTAAATATTGTTAAATGATATCTTATAGAAGATATATATAATACAATAATATATTCCATTCTCTTGTTGCAGTCGTGGTACAACCACTGAAGATGGGAGAGCATAGCCCCCGAAACATGTATGGTTTCTAACCAGTTTTATTATTTTATTTATTTTATCAATAAATAGTGTTCAGACAACTGTAGTAATTATCTCCATTATTTTTAATCTTCACTTATGAACACTGTTGTATTTTGACCTTTTAAATATTTAAATGTATACCATATTTTGGAAAAGAATTAATTGGAACAGAGGGAGTGACTGAAATTTCATATTTTAATTAGGCTATTCTGTCACACTCGTAATAGGCCTTACTGTATGTTAGAAATATTCTCTATGTCTTTGGTCAAACGGAAATCCAAATTTAAAAACGGTAATCTAGTTCTAAAAGATTAAAAGATACAAAAAAAGTATACTCTTTCAGAACATACCAATTAGCAGAAATGCTAAAAGAACTACATGAATGCTGAGTGACAACTGAAAATTTTGTTACATCCGTAACATTTAGTCTTCCCCCTCCCCCTTTTCGTAGACAAAAGATATGGATTTCATAATTTTATTATGAATCAACATCTAGGTAACTAGAGGTTATATCACAGCTTTTTCAACTATCTACAAGTTAGGAAACTGACATAATCTCAAGTCTTTTAGACAATATAACTGTAAATATGTTGTCTCACACCCGTAACAATGGAATGACCCATATAGAAAGATCAGACGGGAAGAAAGAAAACAGATGGGGAAAACGATGGAAAAAATGAACAAGGATAAGAAGACGAGATAAAAAGTAGGCAAGAAGAGAGAAAAAGAAAGGCAATGCGGAGGTAATGCGCGTCACACTGAAGCACTTGTGTCGAGTACCAAGTAAACAAATCGGTCCGTTTTGGAAGCGTGGAGACAAGACTGCCAGCAGCAGGAAGGCTATGCCAAGGACACGACTGCGGAAGAGTTGACGTACGGCGCCATGGCCAACGTTGTGTTCAACAGCTGTTGTGTGTACACTCCCACCCACACGAAATGTCGCTAAGTTAATGTTCAAATTAATGCATACAAGTAAGTTAACAGTTAGGTGGGAAACAAAATGTCTGGCAAATATTTTAACAAGTGGAATTGAGAAACAAATATTTGACTAACTCAGACAAATTTCAGGTCTGTTCAAATCATCGCACAGCAATGGATTCTTTGTTCTTTTTGTCCAAATTTCAATCGCACATAGCACTGGAATGTCCTGTAGCCCATGGCAGAGACATTGGGCATTACAGTTGGGTCGATTCGTGAACGAATCGTTCATTTGAACGATTAATAATAAAGAATCCTAAGAATCGATTCGTGGTATCAAGGAATCGTCGTTCAAAAGAATCGTAACGAATCGTCGTTCAAAAAAATAGTAACGAATCGGCATGGTATCGTAACCCATGATTCTGCTTACTTGTTTGATGTAATCTGTCAGCGGACATTTCCGAACTGTGCCGAATGCTCTCGAGCGAGAGTGAAATCAAAATATTGTATTTGTTAAGTGTGAAAAATAATGAACAAGAACCTGAAATTTACATGATTAAATAGAGATGTAATGCAAAAAATGTACTTGATAATAAGGTTCAGTTGATAAATTATAATTAAGAAACCCTAACTTGAATAATTTTGTAGACTAATGGAGGTCATAATGAACGGTTCCAGCCAATGAGAAAGAGACAGTCCAATGTCCCGACTCTTATGCCATCTATGCGATGGATGTAGAACGTTTTTGTTCTACCCGTGGTTTGCAAAGGAAAGTGTCCTGTGAATCGTTCGCTGACGATTCAAAAGAATAGTTGGAATCGCAGACTGGGAAGAATCGTGAACGAATCGTTAGAATCGATTCGTAATGTATAATTGAACCGTTGGAATCGACTTCTGAAAAATAATCATGTTGCCTAACTCTATTGGGCATATTCCACCCTTAAACTATGTAACTTCGCAACATTTCACTTTTCAACTTTTTGAAAGTTAAAAGAATTTTTGTTTCTGTATACATTAGAGACTGCTTTGCGCTTTTCATTTCAATAAGCAAAACCTTTGTATATCAGTAATCATTGCAACTCCAGGCTTCTGATTTTCGTTACTGTGGCAACCTCGAATACCGTCACATTTCTACAGAAACACATGCCGATATCATCTCGCAAAAGGTCCATCTGTCAATCATGATGAAAGCTGGGTGATGTATCAGTTAATGAATAATTTATTATAAAACTCCTCACTGCAAAGTCACTATTCTCTAATCTCCTATTTCCTTCCTTCTTCCTAGTCCCCGTTTACGATCCATGTATCTTAATGTTGTCTGTCATCTGATATCTTCTCCCGCCTCGAACGTTTTTTCCCGTTCACCATTCCTTCCTGTGCAACCTTCAGTAGGCAGTTTCTTGTTAACCACCGACTTAGCCAATTTATTTTTCTCTTCCTGATCTGTATACATGATATAATATTACCGATTTTTCTGTAGAAATATGCAATGAAGATACAGCACGAAAATGACCATCAATAAAAGTAAAGGCTAAGTTAAACTTTATATTTTGTAAAATAAATGTGAAGTTTAGGCTTAATAGTTGCTGGAGGTAATGACAAAAAAAAAACAATTGGCCCGTACAATTAAACAAATTTTAAGCTGGCATAGAGCAAAAATGAACTAGGTCTAAGTAGGCCTAAAATTCATTTAATAAGAAATGTTAAAATCAAGATGACAGTTTAACAGAAAGTCCAATAACTAATACTTAAAATTTAATTATTTTTTTTATGCTCGACCATGCCGAAATTTACTAATTATACATCTGGTAGCAGTCATTTAATGCATGTCATTAAAGTACACCTACTCATTAAAGTACAGGTCTTCAGCCAATGATAACTCAGCTTACATGTGTTCAGCCAATGACAAGTCAGCTTTGTACCGTTATAAAACCGCAAGTATCGATTATTCTCGGATATGCAATCGAAAGAGAATTAGCGAAAAGTCACGGAGGCTGGAAATCCAATACTGTCGCAGAAGGTTATGTTCTGTTACTATAATAATTAGCGTTAATTGTAAATAATATTCAAATAAATTCAATTTGTCAACTCGTTTTTCAATGTCGAATTCAATAATCAATATTATAATATTATCAAGTTTAACGGGACTACGTCAAGGTCAATGACATTATTGTTCCTCGGAAAAAATCAATACTTTCGCGTCTGCGCACATCTCACAATTCACGACCTAGAACAAGGTCACTTCCGATCTTGTCAGTTACAAATAAAATGTATACATCTGAATACCGGTAATTTCAAGTTAGAAATAAGCTTATGGTCGAGCATAAAAAGTCGTATGAAACTCGCCTATAATGGTAATTAAGAAGCTCGTATGAAAATTATGAAACTCGCATGCGCTCGTTTCATAAATGTCCATACTCGATTCTTAATTACTATCATTATAGGCTCGTTGCATAATGTACTATTAATAGATTTTATGCTCGACCATGCCGAAATGTAGTAATTATACACCTGGCAGTAGCCCTTTAATGCACCTCATTAAAGTACACCTATTCATTAAAGTTCAGGTGTTCAGCCAATGACAAATCACCTTTGTACCGTTATAAAACCGCAAGTATCGATTATTCTCGGATATGCAATCGAAAGAGAATTAGCGAAAAGTCACGGAGGCTGGAAATCCAATACTGTCGCAGAAGGTTATGTTCTGTTACTATAATAATTAGCGTTAATTGTAAATAATATTCAAATAAATTCAATTTGTCATCTCGTTTTTCAATTCTAAATCAATTTCCAGGTTATATCAGAGTAATCTTCATCTTATTCTCTGCCAAGGTCAATGAAATTCGGCCTCGGAAAAAATCAATACTTTCGCGTCTGCGCACATCTCACAATTCAGGTCAGTTCGCTACTCACTGACATAACCATAACATGACCTACTTTTGAATAATTTCAAGTTAGAAATATGGTCGAGCATAAAAAGTCGTATGAAACTTGTCTAGAATGGTAATTAAGATGCTCGTATGAAAATTATGAAACTCGCTTGCGCTCGTTTCATAAACAAACATACTTGCGTCTTAATTACTACCATTATAGGCTCGTTGCATAATGTACTATTACTGATCGTTCAGCTCTTTACCGCTATACAGATCTTTAGAAACGAAATAACATACCAATAAGCAAATAACATGGTCAGCCAATTTATAGGTCCTCTGCGACAGAAAAACGAATGTTCGAAAACAATTACTTGATAAAGAAATTAATTTATAAATAAATAGGAAGTAAAACCTACTGTAGAAAATGAAAAATACATAGTGGGCGAAAAAAAAAAGCACAAAATTTAAATGGTTATATTTCAGTAGCTAATGATTTCGCTTGAAAGTTTATTTCACAGACAAATTTCACAGTCCTTGTAGACCGGGAAAGTGCTGTAATATTTAATTGTTTACCATTTATTAAACATTATTTTTTTATTTTTTGTAAGGCAGTGCAAAATCCATCGTTTATGCCGAACTAAGCATTATGGTCTTACGAGTCCAGCAGGCCAAGCCGTTTGTTGTGCTATCATCATTTGTTTTCTTCCGTTTCGAGTTCTCGTTTCGTGAATAATGGGTCGCTTAACGAACGAAGACAAGATTTTCATTAAACATTTGCACCAATATGATAATTTATCTGCCCGTCAAATTGTAGGGAACTACGCTCAGCGAGAATGGTCTGTTTCAAGTGTACAACGATTGATTAGCAAGATACGGACATGATATCCCTCCTGAGAGATTACTGCGTGAAAGATCGCATTTCTCAGATTCTCTGATGGTTTCCGCTGGAGTTTCAAACGAGATCTTAATCCTATGGACTATTTTGTATGGAGTCAACTACAAAAAGCAGTTTACTACAAAACAAGAATTCGTAATACTGAACATTTAAGACAACGCCTTCTTGAATGTTGGGACCGGCTTGATCAAAGACAGATATCCAGTGCTATTGGACCATGGAGAAGACGCCTACAAATGGTTGTGCGGGCAAATGGCGGTCATATAGAGCATCATTTCTAATTTTGATTATTTGAAAGATAATTAATTATTATTAATTTTACCAACATTCAGTTTCTGCATCTTCAAGTAATAAATTGTGTTCAAAAACCACATTTTTCGCATCATTGTGTATTGACCTCCATAAGATTTTAATTGAGTCTCAAAAAACATAATAAAAAGTCCTGCTCATCTTTAAAGTCTACTCTTTCCAACAGTGTATTCATTATACATTAATGTTGTGTATTTCCGAAAATAGAGTATTTCTAATTTTGTGCCGTTTTCTGGTCCACTGTGTATATTGCACACAACCTTTTTTTAGTTAGTTTCCCTTAAATCGTTTACAATATATGGGTATTGAATTAATATTTTTCTGACAGCTTTTTCATCTACTGCTGCCGCGGCGAAAATGCGACTCACGAGCACATTGTGGCTCGCAGTGCTTTTCTCTCGCTTCCTACCTACAACCCCCACCCTCTCACTCACTGGAGGCAAACTCCGTTCTATTTGTATACCTTATTTTATTTCAAGGAGTGCAGTTCGGTGGCTCCTTTGAACACCCACTTATAGATTTATGGCTTGCTACACAAACAACTCTGACAATTCCATCCTGTCCCCTCGTCCCAACATTGCATAGTTGCCACAATCCTGGTGACCCTCTAAATTATGCAGTGAAACTGATGGGATTCTTGGAATTCGGAAAAGATGCGACAACTCTGCCTCCACGTGGATTTGACGGCAGCCTGTCAATTCTTCTGAACGAGGGTTGTGATTGGTGAAGACAAGATTTCCGTCACAGTAAGGAAGACATTTATTTATGACAGCCAATTAGTAGGGGGCAGTAGAAGGTCTGTCGGCAAAGTCTTTTCTATGAAACTGCACTCCATGAAATAAAATAAGGTATATTTGTCTCGGACCTGCGAGTGGCGTATCGTCGCAATATCTCTCTCGAAACCATGTACCTCTATAAAAAACGGAAGTTTCAAGTAGGATGGGAGGATGCATTCTTTTGCTTACAATATGATGAGAATATTAAATGTATGATTTGTTCACAAGTATTACTAGGAAAACGGTTGTATAACATAAAACGGCATTATAAGTTACTACATGTTACTGATGAAACATTAAAAGGTTAAGTGTTATTATTATTATTATTATTATTATTATTATTATCATCTCATCATCTCTGTACGTCGATTCTTTTACAGCAGATGTACGAATAATGCGGTTAGATTTTCAATTTAAACTCACAGATTTACAATGTGACGTTAAATGAAAGCTAGATGTAAGGACTTCACAGATATTGAACTTTTCAAATCTTTGGAAAAAAAATAAATATTTGAAGCTTCGTTCTTTCGCTTGCTCTGTTGAAGCCATGTTCGCTGTAACTTACGTTTGTGAAACATTATTTTCAACAATGAAAATAGTAAAAATCAAATTTAGATCCCAACTGACAGACAAATACCTTCGTGATCAACTACGATTGGCAGTAAGTGACATAATTCCTGATTTTGAAACTTTGTCGCAGAGACATTCTGAAGACAGTTAATTTTAGGTTGTGATAATGTGTCCTATGTTTTCTTGTTCATTTCTTTCTTCGTTACACGTCCTAAACATTAACTTCCCCTTCGGTTGTCCGCCTCCCTCCATAGGTGCTATGCACGTTGCAGCTTACACAGTGGCTTGGCGCACCATGGCCTTTTCGCCACGGCTGATCTACTGTAATGTTACAAAAATGTGATATTGGCTGTTTCGGCACATGAATGTCGATATGATGGGAACATGGTGCAAGTGTACGGCTCTATAATCTCTGCATCCCTTCAGCTTTCCTATCTTATCTCGAACCTCATGTCTTCCTCATTACATTCCCTATCTACCCAACCCACGGCTTTCCACGTTCTTCGACAAACTGTTCACAACTGATTATCAGTACCTGCATTAATGTTGTATTAACCACGCTTGATTGCTTGCTTACAAATGACTTTCAAAGAACCCCGAGGTTCATTGCCGCCTTCACATAAGCCCGCCATCAGTCCCTATCCTTAGCAAGATTAATCCAGTCTCTACCATCATATCCCACCTCTCTCAAATCCATTTTAATATTATCCTCCCATCTACGTCTCAGCCTTCCCAAAGGCCTTTTTTCCCCTCAGGTCTCCCAACTAACATTCTATGTATTTCTGTTTATTTATTTATTTATTTATTTAATTATCTATCTATCTATCTATCTATCTATCTATCTATCTATCTATCTATCTATCTATCTATCTATCTATCTATCTATCTATCTATCTATCTATCTATCTATCTATCTATCTATCTATCTATCTATCTATCTATCTATCTATCTATCTATCTATCTATCTATCTATCTATCTATCTATCTATCTATCTACCTATCTATCTATCTACCTATCTATCTATCTACCTACCTACCTACCTACCTACCTACCTACCTACCTACCTACCTACCTACCTACCTATCTATCTATCTATCTATCTATCTATCTATCTATCTATCTATCTATCTATCTATCTATCTATCTATCTATCTATCTATCTATCTATCTATCTATCTATCTATCTATCCCACATGCTAGGTTTCTGCCCTCAGGGCGAATTACTGTGAATTGACAGACATAACACAGTCCGCTCAATAATTGCTAACAGATTAAGGGAACATGGTGAATACGAAGTATATGAGGAAGTTCAATGGAAGGATCTACACGGCGTGCTGACATCATCATAATTGACTGAGATAAAAAAAAACTGGCCTCATTCTTGATCCCACTGTTAAGGTTCGAAATTAATGAAGATCAACCAAAGCAGGTACATGAAGAGAAACGCGCTATTTACCTTCCATGCTGGACTTATGTTTGGTGCGCGAGGAACAATTCCCAAGTTTACATTGGAGATTCTCAGAAAATTTAAGGTTCCTGATAAGACTCTTCAGACAATTGCATCAACCATTTTAAAATCTTCATTGAACATCATCAATCACCGTCTCTATTCATCTTTATAATATTCAATGTATATTATTTATTTTCAATAATTTTTTTATCGTTTTGATAGCCACCACATCTTGTCGCAGAATATTCTTTTTTAAAATTTCATTATGTATTTTTTTAACATTATTTTACATTTTCTTTTTTGTTCATTTGAATTGATTAGGATGCCGATATTTTAAATCCAAGATTTGGACGGCTATCATTTCGATGATATTCTCTCTTTAACCTGGTAGAGATAAGGCCATCAGGCCTTCTCTTCCCCTCTACCCTGTACCATGTCAGAGAAATTATCACAGGTAGACTAATTAGAAATACCAGGAGAGGATCTGAGTTTACTGGTAAATTCTCGAGCTACATAGAACCTATTATTGAAAAAACGTACCTAGGAAGCTCAGATTGTCGAGTGGCATTTATTAGGACTATTTCCCGAATGGGACGGGAACACTAGAACATAAATAAAATTATAAAATGCGCTTATTAAAAATGTGTTACATTATTTTATTTAAAAGAGCAATTAAAATCCTAATGGAGCATGAACAGCCTCACTGCATGCTGGATAATAACGGAATGATGATAATTCTTTTAGAAACAGTTTCGCCAACTTCTGAAAACTAAAAACAGTTATCGGCAGATTAAGGATGCGATCTACTTTATCTGTAAAGCCATAGGAATATTTTCATCACACAAACGAATCAACTGATTCTCATTCGATTTTACTGCTACAGCACTGGAATGTTCTGTAATTATTTTCTGCACATTTAAATTTATTCTGATGTACAAAAGGGTTGAAATTTCGTTGAGATTCCCTAAATAGCTATCTTATATCACTTTTGCCGTCATATTCCACATGGTTTTCACAGTATATTTTTTATATTCATCAGTCATCACTGGAGCCCTGAAGTTCAAGCATTTATTTTGACTAAAATAGGCAGACAAATGGCACTTAATATTCAGGAAATGGAGAGTAAAATCATTAAAAAAATAGGCATTTAAAATTACTGTACGAAAATAAACTCATCAAGACAGTAATTTAATATAGGGGCTAAAGGTTGGTAATATTGTGATAGTTCTTTTTGAGAATTTATTAGAATTTTACTGAGCGAAAGGAAGATCGGTATTTGGCGCCAACGTATTAAGGAAATCTCCGTGGCAAGTTGCTGCACAAAACCAGTCCTTCTCTCGCTCAGTAAAATTGTAATAAATTCTCAATAAGATGTATCACAATATTACTCCTATCACAGTATTACCAACCTTTACCCTACGTTATTTAATAAACCTGTATATCACATTTCAATATTTACTCTTACTTTTCTTGGTAATACGCCACAACAAGATGATTTCTCAAGTGTCCAACTGTTAGAGAGAATGTTTTTCATGATAGAAAAGGATCGTTCTACTTCCACCGAAGTTACTGGAGGATATTTAAAAACATATTATTGTGTGGATGGACTCATATCGGTAACAATAGCGCAAACTAACGTGCTAATCCTGCTAATCGATTTCAATACGGTTCTATCACAGTCTAATATATACTTACAGTCGCGAAGCTCAATACGTAGTAAATATGCAAACTTTAGATAGTTGCTCACCACTAGGATCGCTAATATCGCCTCATTACAGGCAATGCGAAATAGTACCGTCATAGTCTATTGTTTCTAGCACCCTCAAAACTCAAGCTTCGTGACTGTATATAGTAGACTGTGGTTCTATCCATCAAAGAGTTAATTTTTTTTCCTCTCTGCTATGTTTTCTTGGGATCTGTAAAAAGTGAACCTCTCAGAAGAGACAAACCAACTGTCCCGGGTGTGAACATGATAGCAGTTACTGGTCCCACCAATCCTCTCGGGCAACTAATCAGCTTAGGGCTGGTTTGTAGGCAAACCACCACAAATAATTTAAGTGTATTTATGTGCAGTGAGATTCTCAATAGAGATCCCTGCATGCAAAAATATTGTACAATTTTTTCTTGTATTGAAAGAGAGGGGAAAAGGGAGGAGAAATTTAAAAGGTACCCGAAAACGCGTCCTGCATAGGGAGTTCGGTACTGTGACAAACTGAATATGTGAGCTCCAAGCCTGTTGGTAACTTGTCTCACTCCGGGTTTCACTGCTCCACTGTAGGAGCTCTTATTTTTTCCGTGTACTGATTATTTAATGTATACATAATAACAGAAAATATGCATCAAATGCAAAAAAAAAACATTAAACCTTAAAATAGGCAACGAAATCTAAAATAAGCCAAAAAAAAGGCAAAATGAAAACTGGCCCTATCGTCCCGGAATGTGCGGAAACGTGTTTTTCTCCATTAAACTGCTTCGTATACTATCAGTCTATGAAGTGAAGAAAAGCATTCTCCCTAACTTCCGGGTTTTAGTCATGTCTGGGAACCGGATTTTTATGTAATATCAAGCTGTGCAATATGTACATATTTATGTAAGAAAAATAAGCTGAATATGTACCAAAATATGTAAAATCATGAAAATATTTAATATCAATATGTGGCAGGTATAGGATAGGTAAGACTCTCCAGTTGTGATTTCATAGAGCACCCGACTTTTTTACCGCACACTTGACACATTACTATTTTTCCATCTGTAGTGAAAACTTTGTCCATCGCAATCCATGATTTTATTTTTGTCGTTAGGGTTGAAGATACAGGGGCCATTTTAGTTAGTTAAAAGCAGTTTATACTTTATACTGTAAGTACTAAAACTAGAGAACTGAGTGAAATGAATGACACAACAGTACTGCAAGCACTGTTTCGCTTTACTGGATTAGGAGAAAATAGGAGATGTGGGACACATGCATTTTAGCTGCTCCCTGTAAGAAACAAAGTACCTACTAAAACGTCAAACTATAGGCATTTACAAACTGTTGTTTGAAAAGTGACATTCCTGTCTCATTCAGAAGGGTAGGATTATTCCATCCGAAAACCATACTTTCTATTTGCTCGGAAAATCCCATTTCCGTACAGCTCTACTAAATTTAAAATTAAGAGGTCAAGCAATAGCCTGAAAGTCTCATGTCAGACTTGACATAGGTTTTCCCTGGAAGAATTAGGAAGAGGGTGGGTAAGATTGCAAACTGCATGGGAACGACTTGTTAAGACGTGTGCAGAACAATTATAGTTCGAGACAAATCATGTCGTCCTCGTCCCATCCACCGCATGAAGGCAACGCTACTTTCTGAGTGATTTTTACAATACAATGTAGCTGTATGAGAAAGGTTGCATTTTATTCACTCATATTTACAATGGGTGGTATGGGATGAGTTCCTCTATTACTTTCTGGAACTAAGGACGTTATGTTTCGTTCCGAAATATATCTTTTCTTGGGTAGGTGAAAAGGCTTTTTAAATCTGTGTACTTCAAATTGTAAACTTCTTCAGCAGAAGTTTTTTTCTGCCTTTCGGAGAAGTAAAAATGAATAAAACCTCTAAATACGTAGATTTATGTAATACCAAGCCATAGATAGATAGATAGATAGATAGATAGATAGATAGATAGATAGATAGATAGATAGATAGATAGATAGATAGATAGATAGATAGATAGATAGATAGATAGATAGATAGATAGATAGATAGATAGATAGATAGATAGATAGATAGATAGATAGATAGATAGATAGATAGATAGATAGATAGATAGATAGATAGATAGATAGATAGATAGATAGATAGATAGATAGATAGATAGATAGATAGATAGATAGATAGATAGATAGATAGATAGATAGATAGATAGATAGATAGATAGATAGATAGATAGACAGACAGACAGACAGGCAGAACTTTATTGTCGATGGCATAATGTACGCACAGACATGGTCAAATATATACAATTACAATTTAATGTAAAATAAGTCAAATATAAAAAAAAAAAAACATTATTCATTTCAAGGGCCCATGCGTGCATCCTCAAGACTGTAGAGACACAATTTTATTAATTTCGTTTTTATATAATTCCTAAATTTCAGAGAATTTTTTGTATATTTGATGTCATCAGGCAAACTGTTGTATATTTTGATACCAAAGACCATATATGTTCTACTAGTGTTTGTAAGGTGGTGAGCTGGAATAGTTAAACTATTTTTGTTACGAGTGTCGTAGGTATGGAAATAACAATTTTGATGAAAATCAGACAGATTTTTATAAATTAGTAGTAAAACATTAAAAATATATAAACCATAAACAGTAAGAATATTATATTGTAAAAAATGTTCCCTACAAGAGGTCCTACTGTCAACGCCCGCTATGCATCTGACAATACGCTTTTGAGCAATAAATACATCATTCAGCATGGTTCCGGATCCCCAAAAACAAATACCATGTGAAAGCCTTGACTCGACGTGTGCGATGTGTAATATGTAATGTGGGGTAAATATGTAAAAATATGTAGTATCAAATTTTAATACATTAATGGTAATTACAAGATTCGCAAAGATTTGTAATTTATATACGGTTAGGTTGAAAGGAATATAATATGTAATTACATAAAAATCCGGGCTCTAATCATCACCATTTGATTTCCTCATGTTAATGTAGTTATGTGTTGTGGGTGCAGGCACTGTCGGCATCGCTGCAATCCGCACCCGGGCAGCTGTACCCCGTGAAGGCGGACCTCACGCTGGAGAACGAGGTGTCCTCCGTCTTCCGATGGGTCAAGAGCAACCTGGGGGGCGTGGACATCCTCGTCAACAGTGCGGGCACCGCCAGCGCTAACTCTCTAGTTGGTAAGGGCAGCCGCCAACAAATGAATTCGCAGAGTAATCATTTCACCAACTTAGATTAAAGCAGAGGTTTTCAAACTGTGACGCATCCATCGGTTCTAAGGCTCTCAAAAGACCACTTTGGTTATTTCGTTGTCGTTCTCAGCAAGCAGGCGAGAGCTATCTTCACCTCATCGTTAAACATTATCACGTCGTAGCTCTTATGATCAACCGGGCTGTAATTATCAGGATTCATAGATAAATGTCTAAGGAAAGACATCTTTATATTCTTCATCTTATACAGTTTCAGTTGCTAGAAATTGGAACTCGCTACCGAGTGATGTAAGGGGTTGTTGGACAATAACTTCATTTAGGTCAAAATTACATAAATTCTTTCTTAACAAATTAATTGCTGATTAATATTTATTACATATAAAGAAACTAACATCTGTCCATTCTTATTATTATCATTAATTTCTCTAAATAGATTTACAAAACCTCTAATGGCAATTACATTAATATTCTAATTATAGAAATATATTTTAGATTTATATATATATATATATTTTTTTCCTCCCTGTAACATAGTTCTAGTAAGCTTATATTAAATTAATTTTCATCATTTTACTAGCTATCTCAAATCTCAAATTAATTATAATTGATTGAATTACATTAGCTCATAAATTAAGTTATTACTTTACCTTACAGGTTTATCTAAATTTAAATAAATATGTAGTCTACTAGTCGTTAAAACTTAACTGAAGAATATTGCTGGAGAACCTTTTTTAAGTGTAGTGTAAATATTTGTAATTTAAATCTGTATTGTATTGATTAAGGCTGGTTGAGTGGAAGAGAAGGCCTTATGGCCCTAACTCTACCAGCGACAACAAAACATTATTATTAGTATTATTATATTATTAACTTATTATAAAAATTCGAAATCGGTAACTTTTTTGGAAAGTGAGAAAAAATACTAACTTCGAAGTGATCCGTTCAAAATAAGCATTGACACCCTAAAAATTAATAAGCGACAAACTTTTTATTTTTCACTTCATATGGGGGGTCAAAACAAGAGAAATGTTTAGAAAAAATGGAAACTAATTTTATAAGTAGCTGTTGCTCAAAATATTTACTAGTTTGCGAGTTTCGGCGAGTTAAACAAAGAACTCTCGCCTGTCGGACTTCCACATGCAGAGACACTGAACTTTGGTCTATTAGATCTGCGGATTCTCATAGAAATCATCGCGCTGATTTCATATTTGTTTTCAAAATGTTTCCATTACTTAAGGTTTTCGATTTAATCATGAGTCCTTTTATGGAAAGTGAGAAAAAATATAAGTTCGAAGTTATCCGTTCGAAATAAGCATTGACACCCTCAAAAGTTTATAAGCGACAAACATTTTTATTTTTCACTTTGGATGGGGTGTCAAAGCAAGAGAAATGTTTAGAAAGAATGAAAATTACTTTTGTGCGAGATCGTGCGTATTTGCTTGCTTTCCGCACAAAACCAATACGCGGTAAGTGTGAAATACCACATTCAGTATTTCCAACGTAACACACATAACAATTTCCCTCTTCTTACCACTTAAGAGATATATTCATTTTACTGCTTTAAAATTTTAACATATAATTTTTAGAGACGTTTAACATAGTAATAATTATAAATTGGAAACTTACCACTGCAATTTCACCTAAATTGCACTGTTAATTATTGTTTTTAAATATTTGCAAAAATTAAGTAAACTCTACAACTCCACTAAAGTTACTGCATTCATGATGCAAGTAACATTAAGGAAGCTGTGAAAAAATCAACAAACTTGCCGATGTTATTACTGCAATATGTTATATAAATAATATTGTTAAAATATTAAAATGAAAAATAAATCATTACATAACCTTATCGTTTGTTTTAAGTTCGCATTTATAGACTGGGAAAAAAAAAGACAGACGTATATCACGGCCTGCTGCAATATAGTAAACACAGAAAACATTTTATAGCAACAATGTTGAAGAGAGATATTTTTGTTTTCCAAAATTGCCGTCATTGAACAGAAACCAAGATTGAGATTTCATTGCAACTAATTAGAAATTCCTCTTTCAGGTATGTAATAAACGATATTCGCTCAACTACGTTTCACTTTTTCAATCTTTTCCTCGAACATGAAAACATCAACATACCGCTCTTGTAACGCATATTACTATTAAAAGTGGCCGCTGATCACAAAATTTTCTGATTTGCGAGTTTCGGTGAGTTAAACAAAGGAGCGTTTTTTCCTGGCGGGCTTTCGTATGCAGATAGACTAAACTGGTCTATTAGAACTGCAGATTCTCATAGAAATCATCGCGCTAATTTCAGATTTGTTTTCAAAATGTTTCCGTTACTCAAGGTTTTCGATTTAATCGTGAGTCCTTTTATGGAAAGTGAGAAAAAAATTCTAACTTCGAAGTTATCCGTTCGAAATAAGCATTGATACCCTCAAAAGTTGATAAGCGACAAACTTTTTTATTTTTCACTTTAGATGGGGTGTCAAAGCGAGACAAATGTTTAGAAAGAATGAAAATTACTTTTAAAAGTGGCCGCTGATCACAATAGTTACTGACTTGCGAGTTTCGGCGAGTTAAAGAAGGGAGCGTTTTTTCCTGGCGGACTTTCGTATGCAGATAGACTAAACTGGTGTATTAGATCTGCGGATTCTCATAGAAATCATCGCGCTGATTTGAGATTTGTTTTCAAAATGTTTCCATTGCTTAAAATTTTCGAGTTAATCGTGAGTTTGCATATTTAATTAAAATATCATTTCGAAGTTAGCCTATTTTTTTCTCACTTTCCAAAAAAATATTGATTTCGAATTTTTTCCTATGCTTTCCTTAGACATTTATCTATGACCTGATAATTACAGCACGGTTGATTGGCTATCAAGAGAGCTACGACGTCATGATGTTTAACGGTGCGATGAAGATCGTTCTCTTCTGCGTGCTGAGAACGGCAACGAAAGAACCAAAATGGCGAAGGATTATACTTAGCCTTTATAGAGCCCTAATCGGTTCCAGCAGACTATTTTTTGGTTTTAACACTCTAACACAGTGGTTCCCAAAGTGTGGGTCACGACCCCCCCCCCGACCCTTTGGGGGATCGCGTATAGGGCTGAAGAGGATCCCGAGATGATTTACAAAATAAAACAAAAATTCGTTGTTAACATACATTTACGTTGTATTTAAAAATATAACCATAAACGTTGAACATAAAATAAAAAATGTTCAGTACTTAGTAAAAAATAATTAATACGATAAATGTGCTCGTGTTTTCAGAAAGTAGCTTCTCAAATCTGAACTTTATGTTGACACACACACACACACACAAACACACACACACACACACGCAATGATATCATTTTCAATATCAAAGAGATTTTTCGCTTTTATTTTGATGATAATCATGGCACAACTGCATACTTTATTGAGTCTTTCCTTATTTTTAAATTGTTTATTATGTTCTTAATTTCAGCCAGTTGAAAGCAACAATTTAAAAACTGATTCAGTATTCACCTTTGACCAACGTAATTGTTTTGAGTTTCTCCGGAAAATACTCAAAAAGCTGTTTAAATTTGTGTAAACTTAAGAGCCTTCTGCAAAGGTATTTTGAAATGTTACATTTGTTTGGATCAAATTTCTGCACATTTAAAGGACAAAACTAAAATTCTTTCAATCATTCATTATCATAATACACTGCTGTCTTCAACATCTGAGCATATTGGGAATTAAGATCAATGGCTTTCCCAAAACACTCTATGAAATGTTTCATATAAAACAATTTTTATCTCGAAAAGGAAACAAAAATAGCAAAATTGTATTAAACTTTTTTGTTTTAAATATCGCAAGGAATAACCTCCCGAGACTAATTACATTACTTAGTTTCACCCAGTATATAAGATCATGGCCTAAAGACTACAGCCTTATTTCAATTCCTGTATAGTGATTTCTTTTATGTCTGTTCTGTCCTTATTGGTATTCTAGTCTTGTAATAATTTTACTGAATTTAGTAAATGTTGGGAGCATTATTTGTTATGTATTACTAGCCGTACCCGTGCGCTCCGCTGCACTTGTTAGAAATAAATATAAAGTAATTACATAATTAAAATAGGACGTTTGATCCAGGGAACATTCGTATTTGATAGAAGGATAAATCGCTTAATATGTTACTTAATTTACATTGTATTTAAATAATTAAAATGCGATCATTTTGGTCCAGAGACACTCATTTGGTGCAATGACAATTCCTTTAACATGTTTCTTAATTGTTATTACATGCAACCATAGTTTAATGAAGATTGACATATCAGTTAGTTTTAATGTGTATACTTTATATTACTTGCTATATGTTTCAGAAGTTACTGTAATAACGTTGTAGAAAATTATGTCCCTCTAGAGAAACTACACTTTCCAATGGTGAAATAATAATTAAACAATCAAACTGTTTGAGTTAAATAGATGAGGGTATTTCCTAATTAATTTGTTATAAATTCTAGAGCCATGCCTTTAGTTATGTGTTTGTGGGTAAATGGTCTGAAATTTGCGTGATTTTTATGTAGGCCTATAAAACTTTGTAATACATTGATATAATGCGGTGTATTTACAAGATTTTTAATTCTTTAAGCAATTTTTCGGCAGAAAAATTAAACAATTACTCAGCTTCCGATATTACTTCATACACACACACAAACATTCTCTGTAGGCTGTGTTTAATAGCTTTCGATTGTTGTTGTCCAAGGCCCCTTATAGACGAAGTCATTTGTTTTTATTTCAGTACAGCGCCTTAGATGGCGTTGTTACTGTAATTTTAAAACTCATTTATCTCATTAAATATCAGTCCTATCAAAATTTTGTGTAGAATAAAACGTATCGGAAATTATTTTTAAAGAAACGTTTGTTATGTAACATTTTTCACAAAAATCAATAATAAGGGAGATATTTCGATTTATTTAAATCAAGCCCCCTTATAACCCCCCTTTTAAATAAAGTATTTTGAATATCATATAGCCTAAAATCTAAGTTACAACGAACTTAATTTATATTCCAATTTTCATATAAATCGGTTCAGCCATTATCGCGTGAAAAGGTAACAAACATCCAGACATACAAACAAAAATTTCAAAAAAGCGATTTTCGGTTTCAGGATGGTTAATTATACATGTTAACACAAATTATTTTTGGAAAATCGAAAATTACCAGAAAAGTTTTGGCTACAGATTTATTATAGATGTTCTAGAGCTTGTTTCTATCTGCTCTGTAGAACTCTTTTTCGTAATCTACGTAAGGAAGGTAGGTTAGGAGGTTAAATACACATCTTTTCTGAATTATCAATTTTGTTGTCAAGATTTCATGTTGACAAGATCTTCCTTTTCTAAGCCATATTGTTCTTCTGACAGCTTTACTTCTGCCGTTGTGGATAAATTGTATTTATTATTTTCACATATATTTTATAACATGAATTTAACAAATGTATTCCGCTATAATTATGACATTTATTTCGATCTCCTTTTTAACATGAGTGCTATTACTGCTGTACGCGAATAGTTTGAGATTTTACCTGTATAACAACACAAGCCTACATTAATTAATCTAAATATCTGTATTTTTATACGTTTGGGAGAGTATTTTAATAATTGAGTATTAAATGTCATAAATACGTGTAGATTTTTTTACGTTTCATAAAATTAAAATGTCAATCAATTACTTTCGCACAGATAGGCCTATTTAAAAACAAAACTTCTCTCGAAAAGACCGACGGGGATTAGGGTATTTTGTTTATCATGGCAGGCTCGAGCACTGCAGCCCATTAAGCGCCCATATCCTGCACCACTTTCGCAGTCGTCTGTGTAGATTGCCACACGGGTTAGAGACTTCATTATTCAATTGTTCGAATGACAGTTTATAAGCTGCACTGCTCCAAAGCGTTTGTCACTTGATAATATTAGTTACCATCCACATCTCAAACACAGAAAATTATTTTACCCTTGCCCAGATCCGGCTCTCCTCTCCCCTTCCTTCCTGGCAGTTTCAACTACAGACACTTCACAAATACGTACAGGGTGATTCAAGACGAATCTATACTAATAATAAATCTGTAGCTAAATTTTTCTGGTAATTTTCGATTTTCCAAAAATAATTGGTCCTAACATATATAATTAACCACCCTGAAACCGAAAATCGTATTTTTGAAATTTTTGTTTATATGTCTGTCTGTATGTTTGTTACCTTTTCACGCGATAATAGCTGAACGGATTTATATGAAAATTGGAATATAAATTAAGTTCGTTGTAACTTAGATTTTAGGCTATATGGCATTCAAAATACTTTATTTAAAAGGAGGGTTATAAGGGGGCCTGAATTAAATAAATCGAAATATCTCGCTTATTATTGATTTTTGTGTAAAATGTTACATAAAAAAGTTTCTTTAAAAATGATTTCCGATAAGTTTTATTCTTCACAAAATTTTGATAGGACTGATATTTAATGAGATAAATGAGTTTTAAAATTAAAATAACGCCATCTAAGACGGTGCAATGAATTAAGAACAAATGACTCGTCTATAAGGGGCTTGGACAACAACAATCGAAACAGGGGCCTTGGACATCAACAATCGAAAGCTATTAAACATGGGCTACAGAGAATGTTTCTGTGTTTGTATGAAGTAATATCAGAAGCTAAATTAATCGATTTGTACAATTAATTATTATTTCATCATTGGAAAGTGTAGTTTCTCTGGATGGACATAATGCTATAATGTTATTACAGTAACTTGTGAGTGAATTGAGGACAGGTAAGATTAAAATAGCTTCTTATGCACAGAAAACCTGATAGGTTATTCTGTATATTCATTTCCTGTATTTCTTATAATAATGTTTATGAACATATTCATTTTTATCTAAGAGAATTAACGAACAACGAGAATGTATTGATTTAGTATGCAGTAATAGTACGTTAGCTTAGCAATCCATTATTTTATAATTCAAATTGTAACTATGCTCAATTGAATCGTGTTAAAATACATAAAATATATATGCAATAAATGCAATGCAAAAAAAAAAAATTCGGCAATGAGCGAAGCAGATTATCTTGCGCTGTTGTAAAAGTTGTTCCCTGGATCAAAAGTCCTATTTTAATTATATAATTACTTTATATTTATTTCTAACAGGTGCAGCGGAGCGCACGGGTATGGCTAGTAGTAAATATTTTAAGGAGTGGTAATATAGACTATTTCGAGTACAGAAATTCACACAGCGTAAACATGTGCTCAATTTTCAATAGCTGTTGAGATGCAGCCGTTTGAATGTTACGGATAACAAGTTTTACAAATGGTATGAACGAGCGACAAATGACTAGGTACGCACAAAGAAATAGTAGACCTACGTGTCGCTCTTCTGAGACCGTCTAAGAACTGTTCGTAATGGATGTTAAAGAAAAGGTCGTTTGTAGTTTCCTTAGCTACAATGACGAGCATGTTCTTCCAGCACGAAGGAGCTCCTGTGCATTTTAGCCGTTAGGTGACACATCATCTAAATCTCACATTTCTGGAACGATGAATCGGTGGTGCTTATTGCCACGTGGTCTGTCACGCCCTTGTGTTGACAGGAGGAATATTGTGTAATATTAAAATAAAGTAAAAATATTTATTTCTACATAAATTGTAATACTACAATTAAGGGACAGGACCTACACGAATGACCAAATATATGTAAAAATTAACATTTTTATTTTTATATTTAGTTTAAAAGTACTTCGTAGTATTGACATCATTTGAGCGAAATTTCAATGTCGTTAGGAAGAAAATAATTGCTTTTACGCCATTTTAAATAGCCGCTGCGCTCCAGTCCCCTTCAATATATCCGGAGTTAGTTTATTTTACATTTTTAAACATTTAATATGTAATATCTCAGACAATAATAGAGATAACTGAATAAAATTTCCAGGGCATATTCTCAAATTATACATGAATAATTATGTAAGAGGAAATTGTCAAATTACAAATTAAAGTATAAGTTAAAAATAGACGTGTAGTTTTTATTTCTCTTCATAAAAATGCAAAATACAAATAGGCCTATAAAAATTAAAATTTCTAAAAAATCATCAAACAAAATTGATTAGCAGTCTTTTAACTTTCATTTAAGAGAATATACTCATGAGAGCAGATATATAATTTTCTTTATGCTCGACCATGCCGAAATGTACTAATTATACACCTGGTAGCTGTCCTTTAATGCATGTCATTAAAGTACACCTACTCATTAAAGTACAGGTCTTCAGACAATGATAACTCAGCTTACATGTGTTCAGCCAATGACAAGTCAGCTTTGTACCGTTATAAAACCGCAAGTATCGATTATTCTCGGATATGCAATCGAAAGAGAATTAGCGAAAAGTCACGGAGGCTGGAAATCCAATACTGTCGCAGAAGGTTATGTTCTGTTACTAAATAATTACTAATAATTACCGTTAATTGTAAATAATATTCAAATAAATTAAATTTGTCATCTCGTTTTTCAATGTCTAATTTAATTTCAATGTTATCTCTGTAGGTTCTTATGGCCTAGCAAGGTCAATGTGGACATCTGTTCCTCGGAAAAAATAAAATACTTTCGCGTCTGCGCACTTCTCACAACATACGGAACATTGCTCAAATAAAATTAATAATATCAAGTTAGAAATATGGTCGAGCATAAAAATTCGTATGAAACTCGCCTATAATGGCAATTAAGAAGCTAGTATGAAAATTATGAAACTCGCTTGCGCTTGTTTCATAAATATCCATACTCGCTTCTTAATTACCTTAATTATAGGCTCGTTGCATAATGTACTATTACAATAGGCTACTATATATTTTTTCGCATTTTGTTATGTTTGTGACAAAAGTGAAAATATTGTATATTTAAAAGGGCTTCATACATTCATATGAAACTAAGTTAGGGAAATAGAGGCTCTACTTAAAATAATATGAGAAAAGATATTTCCTGTAGGTCCTTCCCCTTAAGCAAAATAAAATATAAGTTTCGAACGCTGAAGCCCTTCCATATAGAGTGTGATTCAGTAGAAATGACAAATATGTTTAGGGGATTGCAATTTGGAGAGGAGGGGGGTAGTATGGACTATTCCGAGTAAAAAAGAAGTTCATACAAACATGTGTCTAATTTTCAATGGGTGTGGAGATAAGCTGTTTGAATGTCAGGCATAACTAGCCTTACAAATGGTATGAAAGGATGACATATCACCTGTCACCTACTTTCGATGGAAGAGATAATAACGTTAGACATGAGCTTACCTAATATTCGTTTTACAACTAAATAAAACCTCGAATAAACCCAATCGAGTGGTCAGCCCTAACTGGACTCGATCCCGCGCCCTAATGCAGCCCCGGTCTTGTTACTCGTTGATTATATTAATTTGTAATCTGTCAGATCGCAGCTTCGTACACAATTCACTGTACAGTAAACCTATTACATCAAAACCGTTTAAGAAGTTCGTGGACCCAGTGTTCTTGGGAATCAGAGGCTGGTTTCTACACTGACTAGGAAATTATAAGAGTTAAGCTTTGTGATAAGAACGCAGCGCTGTTTTGTGGTTTATCATTTCCTTTCTGGCAGTCATACATAAACATAAGGGCCATGTTGATATCGTACTGCACAGAGCCCTTCCCTGTGTAAAAGTATCGGCACCACTGCCAACTAGCTGAGGCCATCTCGCTTCCTTAAATTAATTTCATTAATAGTACATTATGCAACGAGCCTATAATGGTAGTAATTAAGACGCGAGTATGTTTATGAAACGAGCGCAAGCGAGTTTCATAATTTTTCATACGAGCGTCTTAACTACCATTATAGTCAAGTTTCATACGACTTTTTATACTCGACCATATTTCTAACTTAAAATTATTCAGAAGTTCTTATCTGACTTTTTTAGTTATCTTGTATAGTGATGATTATATAGATCTGATCCTAAATCAAGAGCTTGATTGCCATTTTCACTACGATTCTTTTTAATTGCAGTAATATTATTTTGTATTAATTTTTTAGGTAGTGATATTAATTCTATATTGAAGAGCGGAACTGACCTTGTGCAATAGCTCGTAAATTGTGAGATGTGCGCAGACGCAAAAGTATTGATTTTTTCCGAGAAACAAATGTCCACATTGACCTTGATATAATCTAGAGAGTAAAATAAACATTAATCTTGATATAACATTGAAATTAAATTAGACATTGGAAAACGAGATGACAAATTGAATTTATTTGAATATTATTTACAATTAACGCTAATTATTATAGTAACAGAACATAACCTTCTGCGACAGTATTGGATTTCCAGCCTCCGTGACTTTTCGCTAGTTGTCTTTCGATTGCATATCCGACAATAATCGATACTTGCGCTTTCATATTGCTACAATGCTATTTTCTGATTGGTGGAACACCTGAACTTTAATGCATAGGTGTACTTTAATGAGGTCCATTTTTAATTTTTAATTTTAATTTAAATTTTGTATTTATTTTTTATTTTTATGTTTTTATTTTTTATTTATTTTTATTTTTTCATTTTTTATTTTTTTACTGTATTTTTATGTTTTTTATTTTTATTTTTTTTAATTTGTAATTTTTTTATTTTTTATTTTTTATATTTTATATTTTAATTTTTATTTCTATATTTATTTTAATTTTTAATTATTTATTTTTTATTTTAATTTTTATTTTTATTTATTTATTTATTTATTAATAAGTCATCTTAATTGCTGGAATTGCCTATATAAATAGACGACATACGGATGGCTGGTGGTTTCTTTCAGGAAATTCTGCTATGCACATAACCTCTTAAGATATAAAAACAAATTTAGAACGCTTCATGTCACATGTCTGTAGTGTTGAGATAATCCCAGCATTACGAGCACGTGAAGCATTCCTTTCCCTTTGGCGGCAAACTTTCAAAGCGAAATTTCGGATCGTTTTTCCGTCCCATGCTTTGGGCACCTGATAGTGTTCATGCTAAACCAACAGATGGCAACATCAGCTTTATTTGCACCGAAAATGGACCGTGAAGCGTCTTTTACGCTTGGTATTTTCTAATTTATGTGTGCATCAACATAATAGGCGTGGGACACGCATTTCATTTCATCAATTTTGTAGCAGAAGCATAACCTGAGCCATGAATAAACAAATGAAGCTTACCCACAAACGAATGCGTTGTGGGTTGCATCGACACAACTCCCGTAAGGCACAATGTTGTAATATTTCTTACAGTTCTTCTCAAGTTGTTACGCAGAAAAACGTTCCACGTTAAAACGACTATAATAGTACATTATGCAACGAGCCTATAATGAAGGTAATTAAGAAGTGAGTATGGATATTTATGAAACGAGTGCAAGCGAGTTTCATAATTTTCATACGAGCTTCTTAATTACCATTATAGGCGAGTTTCATACGACTTTTTATGCTCGACTATATTTCTAACTTGATATTATTAATTTTATTGTATCTGACCTGGAGCAATGTCCCGTATGTTGTGAGATGTGCGCAGACGCTAAAGTATTGATTTTTTCCGAGGAACAGATGTGCACATTGACCTTGCTAGGCCATAAGAACCTACAGAGATAACATTGAAATTAAATTAGACATTGAAAAACGAGATGACAAATTGAATTTATTTGAATATTATTTACAATTAACGCTAATTATTATAGTAACAGAACATAACCTTCTGCGACAGTATTGGATTTCCAGCCTCCGTGACTTTTCGCTAATTCTCTTTCGATTGCATATCCGAGAATAATCGATACTTGCGGTTTTATAACGGTAGAAAGCTGACCTGTCATTGGCTGAACAGTTGTAATCTGAGTCGTCATTAGCTGAAAGACCTGACCTTTAATGAGTAGGTGTACTTTAATGACATGCATTAAAGGTCTGCTACCAGGTGTATAATTAGTACATTTCGGCATGGTCGAGCATGAAATAAATAAGCAAACAAAGCTGAAGATGTGATCAACTGATTGTTTTATTTATCATCGACAACTAACTACGGTTTCCATTAGAACGGAGCACTGTACACGAACTATATTAATTGTTAAAATGCCTGATTACCATAAAATATTGTAGAGGGAGCAACAATAATGATGATGATGGCATCATCATTCTCATCATTTGTTATTATCACAGTTCTGCGGCCAATGTAAATGAAACTCAATGTTGCAGATGGCCCCATCGAGAACTGGAGATACATTCTGGAGCTCAACATCCTAGGACTCAGCATCTGCACCAAAGAGGCCCTGCAGTCCATGAAAGAGAGGAATGTGGATGACGGACACATCGTACATATAAACAGGTACGACATGCTGAGCCACTTTATTTCTTATAGACTGTCACTGGAACGTGATTATTAAAATCGAAATTTCAAGAAAAACAGCATAAAAATAGAATAGGTAAAATCCGGATATCAGTTACTACTCTTTATAGAGTCTGGTATTTAACTTCCGTGTCACATCTAAAAAAATTGGAGACTTATCCTTCGAAGAGGTGGAAAAATTCAAATATCTTGGAGCAACAGTAACAAATATAAATGACACTCGTGAGGAAATTAAACACAGAATAAATATGGGAAATGCCTATTATTATTCGGTTGAGAAGCTTCTGGCATCTAGTCTGCTTTCAAAAAATCTGGAGGTTAGAATTTATAAAACAATTATACTACCGGTTGTTCTGTATGGTTGTGAAACTTGGACTCTCACTTTGAGAGAGGAACATAGGTTAAGGGTGTTTGAGAATAAGGTCCTTAGGAAAATATTTGTGGCTTAAAGGGATGCAGTTACAGGAGAATGGAGAAAGTTACACAACACAGAACTGCACGCATTGTATTCTTCACCTGACATAATTAGGAACATTAAATCCAGAAGTTTGAGGTGGGTAGGGCATGTCGCACGTGTGGGCAATCCAGAAATGCGTATAGAGTGTTAGTTGGGAGAACTGACGTGGAAAGAGCTTTGGGGAGGCCGAGACGTAGATGGGAGGATAATATTAAAATGGATTTGAGGAAGGTGGGATATGGTGATAGAGATTGGATTAATCTTGCTCAGGATAGGGACCGATGGCGGGCTTACGTGAGGTTCCTTAAAAGCCGCAAGTAAGTAAGTCACATCTAAATGATGGTTTTTCGTAAGTAGACCAATTACAATATACGAACAACTATTTTATGTAAACCTGTAAAAATTAATTGCTTTTACAGTATTTACTTCAAAAATAACATTTATAAATGAAGACAGATGTCTTAATTTTGAGCTTAAAGAGCTTTTATACTGTGTAAACTATAATTATTCTAGATGACCATAAAAGTTTTGTTATACAATTTTCAGTCAAATATTTAACGACACTTTATCAACTGAGCAGTTATTCAAAGTAGAGCTCCACCCGCCACTGAACAAATATTGCGCACTTTTGTCACTGCCAATGATGTGGCGCTATAACCAATTTTCAACACTTCTGTCGCAGTCACAACACATTTAAATTTTAATTGCACTACACAGGGTGGAAGTGAAATAGCCTTGGAGATTTTCACACCGAATAGCTCATGTTGCATGCAATAAAAAAACTATATCATATTGGTGGAAAGTTAATAGTTTTTTTTAGAAACAAAAAAAAAATTCTCAAATGTTTAAAAACCTCTTGTTCGGTAACTTTTGCAAGTAGAATCGTGATTTTTGTCCATATCGGTAGGAAAACTGCTGGGGACAAAAACGGGGACATTTGCTCCCCGGGGACAGCAACTCAAAACCGGGGCTGTCCCCGGAAATCAGGGACGTCTGGTCAACCTAATTAACTAGGTCGTAATTAAACTCAACTGGAGGTGTTGTGAAGAACATACAGCTATTTGCTTGGGATAAGGAGTAAGACTGACCCTGTTGCTTGCGTGCCACTCAGTGTTTCAGGCCACATCGTTCCTCCCGTCAGCGACCCGGTGTTCATGTACGCCGCCTCCAAAGCTGCGAACGTCTCCCTAACGGAAGGACTCCGGAGGGAGCTGGTGCAGATGAACTCCAAGATACGCGTCACAGTGAGTAGATCCGCCTCAGCCTACTAGATATTGCAACGAGCGACACTTCCGCTGTAGGTATTTTCTGCAGCAGGGGTAGTACGTCGGGCTCTAAAGCCTCCCTAAGGCCCTTAACACACTTGAAGAGTTTTCGCTAGCGAGAAATGTGTTGCGAGAAAGAGGCGAAGAGCCTTCCTCCACACACTTGGCGAGTTCTCGCTATCACAGATCACACCTCGCTATGATCATCTATGCACTGCCTTCATGCAGAAAGCATTTTTCTGATTATAGTAATCACTCGTTGGGGGAAATACACTCAGGGACAAAAAAAAACCGACACTTTAATATTTGCTGGTATTTTGCAAAACATACAATATTATGGTAGCCATCTGTTGTTATGGAGACATGTATACATTTTTTATTGTTTTTTGTTTTATAAACAATCCATTACAACCAAATATTCCAATTTTGCATTCGGAGTCTCAGCTATAACAATTTTGTCTCAACCATTTTGTTCTTCATTATCGTTACCATTCGTTATTTCTTTATTTTTACATTTTCTGAGTTTAAGTGGGGTTGTAACATTTGTCTTAAAACAAGATGCGACCTGAAGATGTGGCTCGAGCTGTAGCCCTTTACGATGATGGACGCAGTGTACGTTACATTGCAAATGTTATGAATATGGCTAGAAGCACAACCCATGATGCCATAAAACGATATAGAGAGACCCTAGAATATACCAGAAGACCAGGTTCGGGTCGTCCAAGAGCTACAAATCCAAATGAAGACAGGTATATGGTGTTGAGAGTTCTTAGGGAGCGCAACCTGCCAGCTACTAGTGTAGCCCAGCAATTTGTTAACATGCATGGACGCCCAATTTCGGCCAACACAGTTGGAAGGAGGTTGAAAGCAAGTGGACTGATATCAAGTAGACCTGCAACTGGTCCCAGACTTCTCAGGATGCATCGAGTTGAACGACTGCGTTTTGCAAATGATCACAAGGATTGGAGAAATGGACAGTGGAGCTGTGTTCTGTTCACCGATGAGTCCCGTTTCAATCTGTGCTCACCTGATGGACGTGAAAGAGTTTGGAGAAGGAGGGGAGAACGATTTTCACAGTGTTGCATTTCCGAAAATGTGCCGTATGGAGGTGGTGGAGTGATGGTTTGGGCAGGAGTGTGTACGGATGCTCGTACAGAGTTGGTTTTTGTTGAAAATGGAAGACTAACAGCTGATAGGTATATAAATGAATGTTTGGCTGATCATGTTGTGCCATTTGGCCAATTTGTAGGCGATAATTTTGTTTTAATGCATGATAATGCACGGCCGCATATTGCCCATGCGGTCGGAGATTATCTCCAAGAAGTGGGGATCCATGTTCTTCCATGGCCAGCAAGGAGTCCAGACATGAACCCAATTGAACACGTGTGGGGCATGCTGGGACGGCGTGTTAAGAATAGACAACCGAGACCAGAATCGTTACAAGAGTTGAGGCGAGCACTTGGCGAAGAATGGGAACTTATTCCTCAATAAGACATTGCTAACCAAATTGAGAGCATGCCAAGACGTATGGATGCAGTTATTCAAGCCAGAGGGGGTAATACCCGTTACTAAAAAGAGTTTTTAATGTTTAAGGCACCATAAAATGAAAAATACAGTTAGACCAAACGATGCCATAGTTATACACTCTTTGTAATTTTATGTAAATTTTCTCATCAGAGATTTTTTTTTTTCAAATGTTGTCGTATACGGTGATAAATGAAACATTATTTTGTTTAAATGGCTTTTGTTTCATTTTGAAATAATTGGCAACAAAATACAAGCAAATATAGAAGAGTGTTCAGTTTTTTTTTGTCCCTGAGTGTATTACAGGTTATGTATTTACGTATACGAGTATTGTCGTACTTAAATATATAACCTGTAAAATATACTTTACAAATTACGTACGAACGCTATGTTGAATCTGAGTATTCAGATGATGAGGAAATGGAGTTACATGAACATATTTTGTTAATGAAAGGAAAAAGTAGGCCTAAAATTAAAGCCAGAAATATCTGAAAATCACATTGTATCTTACGAAACTAAGGGCGAGTTTTGGACACTGGTTTCGATTTGAATGAAGATACGTTTAGGCGTTATTTCAGGTTGAATAGACCACAGTTTTTTGCTATTCATGATATGATAGAGGATTCTTTGCTATGTTCTGATTAAATTTATGTAAACTGTTAAGACATAGATACATTATTTCAAATGTTTAATTAACACTATTAAATCTCATGAAAATAAAATATAGCCCTATTTATTTTCAGATAATCTGATATTTGTCTCCAGATTTCTTCTTTAAGTTTCGTGTTTTTATAGTTTTCATCCCGTGTATCATATAAATAGGGCTACGGGTGACATCGTACAAGTTCGATAAGTTTTAACTGTAATTATCAGCCATGTTTCCTCATTTTCAAATAAAAACAATACAATTCATCGCCGCCTGTGATATCTTTTTCTACATTCAATCGTCATGAAGAGTATAAATGTCAAACTTCTTTGATAAATGTGTCAAGAAAATTCGCTGAGCTACCGATTCCAGCGAGAAACTCGCGCGAGGTTTTTGCCTCGAGCGAGAATCTCTTCCAGTGTGTGGACGTCCATTTGAATCCATGTTATCAATTTTTTTATTTTCTCGCAACACATTTCTCGCTGGCGAAAACTCTGCAAGTGTGTTACGGGCCTAATGTAGCGGTTGCTGTTCGGATTGCCCTGAATACGTAGGAGGCGAGATCGTATATTGTATCCAATGGCGCCCCAAACCATCACACTAGGCGTTTGCCTGCTATGCCGATCAACAATGCAGGCTCTCAGCTTGCGCTCATCACAGTGGCGTCTAACACGTATGCGGCCATCTTTGTAGGACAAGATGAAGCGGGACTCGTCCGAAAACACCACATTTTGTCACTCAGCACGCCAGTGACGGGGTTCAGGTGCCCACAAACAGTAGTGTATAAAATGACATTAAAAATGTCTTACAAGAAACTAAAATTTGTAGTAGATAATATTTCACATAATTAAAATTTATAAAAAAAAAAATACAGATAAAAAAATAGAATGAGAAAATTCAACTGTAATTTAAAGGTATGCACATTTTGTAATCGCTGAAGCATTTTTTTTTTTTCTAAGATTTGGTGAACGTACATTTAATAACAATTTCGTCCTAACAATTACCATGACCAACTGCGCCATGCCATGGTAATAAAACAAACTGACTAGTTCACACTAGTCATGTAATATGCAATGAGGTGGGCGAGACCTCATTCATATTCGATACATAATGGGCTTTATTTGTATAAAAAGTACTTAATATAAAATTAAAATACGACTGCCATTTTATTCTTCAACCACTAATGAACTCTCTTCCGCACACTGTAGGCTACAACATTCAGAAGAAAGTTCAGCGAGATTTTAAGAAATGTGCAATTCCTGATCACTACACTTCGTCAATAATAGAAGGGCGACAAAAAAAAACTCAGATATTTGCAAATTTTCTATGTAGTAAACATTAACATCACCCAACGAGACAAATTTATGTAAAAATGAAACATTTTGAGGAATGAATTTGTTACATGAAAAAGTAACAACCCATAACAGAATAGCCTGAATATCTTTCCTCTGTTACGTTGTCAAGGCAACCGAATGAAACAATTGACAACAAATATCGTAACGCTGAGCCCTATTTTGCTCTTAATTAAATCTGTGGCCGGGAGGAAAAAGGTCTTAAGTCAATTTTTTTTATGAAAATAAGATTTTTATACATTTTGAAAGCGGAAACAATTCTCTACAATCTGGTAAAACGGTTAAAGTCAAATAAGACCCCTGACTGGATTTATAGAGCGTTACCAAATGTCCAGAGTACTTTTTGAATCAGGCACACACAGAATAAAGGACTTAAGAATATTTAATACTTTATTTCTTACAAACCATCACATGTTTACTTTCCATGCTTCCCTATTAAAAAGGTCTAACGTGTATTTTAGCCATTTTATCACATACTGATGCTCTTTTCTTTTAAAGCTTTAAGCACCAGGGTAAACAGTCCTATAATTGTTTAAGACCCATTTTGCTTTCCCAATAATTTACATTTATTATTTATTTTGACATGAAAAAGTTCTTATGTTTACATAGTCCCTTCTACTCAGTTTGGGTTCTAGTCTTAAAAGGGCTTAAGTGCGGCTATTTTTGGAAATAATAGATAAAATTGTTAAATGAACAACATTACCTATTTTAGAAGAAATATAAACAAATAATATCCAGGAAAACCCTCTTAATTAAAAAAAACTCTATAATTGACACCAATTTCAATCTTCCTACTGCTCTCCTGAGATGTATAAAATTTTTACTTAAGACCTTTTTCCTCCCGGCCACAGAAATAATACTATAATTTTATTTTAAATCTTATTTTAACTAACGAATCCTGTACTTTTATTGACAATTTACTACTCGGTGCAGTGTGGACAGATAATAATATAGCTAAGATTTTTAAAGATTGTTTATCCCATTAAGTTACAGACGAAATGACTTCTCAATATAGCCTTTTCTACCCTGTATATCTAGATTCGCCCTTTTTAATGACACAGTCACGAAAACATTCACAAGGCCCATAACGTTTCAATTGCATTCTAACAGGTCAAATCAGAATAACTCTTTTCGGGTTCTCAGCCAGGTGAATTGGAGATTTGCTTCCAAGCTTTCGACGGCTAGCTCTGCCATCTTCTTCAGGGAATGAAGTGATTTAGCTCTTGATTGGCTACCGCTTCCACCAACCAGAATGCGCCTGGCGGTCGGGACTAGGAACTAGCTCCTGATTGGCCAGCAGCAGGAAGCTCTACTATTGCATATACACCGGCTAGACATGGTCCCACATCACTTCATTCCCTGAAGAAGATGGCAGAGCTAGCCGTCGAAAGCTTGGAAGCAAATCTCCAACTCACCTGGCTGAGAACCCGAGAAGAGTTATTCTACATAAAACGCCGGAAAAGCCTCAATTCATACAGGTGAAATCAGGTTCCTTGAAAGTTACAAATGCCAAAAACATAGAACAGAAAGTGTTTCATGGAACTTCTTTTGTCTCATTGCAGAGTATCAGTCCGGGGATGGTACGCACCGATCTGGCCGAGGCCTCTGGACTGACTGACCCCTACGAAGACAACCCTTACCTGGAACCGCAGGACGTGGCCGACGCCGTCCTATACGCCCTGGGCACTCCGCCCCACGTGCAGGTCAGTTGCAACACGGAGATGTAGATTTGTTTTCGCTTTGCCAAGTACTACACAATTTAAGGGAATAAGATAATTAAATTTGAAATATTATTTCTACTTGATAAACAATTTTCTTTTTTTCTCTCTCTGTAGAAATATCATCTTAAATTCAAGATCAGTTTAGGGCCCAATTTTGGGGGGGGGGGGCGAAGAGAATCATAAAATAAAATCAGGGAAGGCTAATGCATATTTTAGCCAATTTTTCTTTGAGCATAATTTTGAAATTGTTTTCAAAATTATAAGATAATTAAATCTTAAGGATTAATTTCAGTGGTACTTTTACACAATTATGGTGGCATATTTTTCAAATCCAACAAAATAACAAATTTTTGTTCCAGAGAAATGTTTCCTAATAGCCTAGAGAATGTGTGTTCCAAATATCACGCATGTAGCCTTGATAGTTCCAAAGATGTAACTTTGTGTATGGAATAATACAAAAAATTTAAGTTATGGGAAATTGCAATCAAAGTTCATTGTCATTTTTAAAAGCCCTGTGCACCAGAGCTTTAAAAATGACGTCACAGCAGCTGATAAAGGCATAGAAGATCATCAAATTTTATGTAATGTGCTGTTCAAGTTTCAAAGAGTACTTTAAAAATTATTCTTTATTATTTATGGTTTGCACAATCTTCTCCCCTTAAATAAATTACGACTATTATTTTGCTTATCATTTTCTTCTTCTTCTTCCTATCACGTATTACGCCTGGTGGCCTGTTAGGAGCCACTCCATCGTTTCAGCGGACGGCCCAAAGATCTTGTTCTTAAAGGCGAAGTGCTTGGTGTGATATCCTTGTTCAAGGCATCCTGAGTATATGAGATTTCCATTTCTGTCTATACCTTATCTTTCATTTAATATTTAAGGAGAAAATATTAGACTATTACACTTTTACTACATCATACTACTTTTGATCAATAAAACGGTACGAAAGGACGTATTTCAGCCAATCATGGCTGCTTATCGCATAATTTTATCGCGTCCCTAGCATTTGTTTAATTTTATCGCGTCCCTAGCATTTGTTTCTTTGTTTGCCAACATTTCAAACTGCGCTGGTCTGGACGTAAAAAAAAAAATCAGAAAATTACAAACCACTCCAGTCGATGCACAGCAGTTTCAAATATGACTCGCATTGGCATTCAAGAACAAGAATTAATAAAGATCATTGGTCATAGCTATGCATCTTCCCTGAAACCCTATTTACAAATAAATGAAGAGCACCATTCGGAAATCCTGAATAAGTTGAGGGATACACCATGTACATCAACGAGTTCACTTCTTTTACGCACACGTCCAATATAACATCAACTGAACCACCAACCACCAAAACATTCAAATTTGAAAATTGTACATTCAATAATTATTCCTTTTAAAATTATTCATGTTTATTTTTTATGTCATTGTCGTTAATTAAAACTTTTCTAACAGTTCTATATATTATTTAGGTTATGTTATAGCTTCTGCTATAAGATATTATGGATAGTCACGTATCAGAGATTGTTTAATACTAAGATTTATTGAAAATCATCTGTCAAGTGACGTTGATTACTGGAATTCGGATAATTGAAGTGGAATGCAACTGTTTTAATAAAAATGAAACTGAATCAAGAAAGCTTTCTTGACTAGTAACACTGCCATCGTGATCTAGATCGAGAAGGCATTGCTAGTAATCCTCTACAGAGTTCAATGAAGATTCCATAGTTGGCACAACTGAGTGCAAGATAACAGCTAATCATAACACACTACTGCCATCTAGCATGTATCTAGCGTAATATTTGTAATGTTGAGATGGTACAATAATACATTTGAAGACAGTTGTATTTTCGTAAGTCAATTAATATTTTATTGTATTGGAGTACTTTGTTACTTCTAATCTTTATATCCTTTCTTCTAATCGTGTAATAGTCAATTAAATCCCACTCGAGTTTTGATTTTCTCTAGATAAATCAAAACCTCTAGTGAGATTACTGTTGATAAATTCTGTAGGAAAAATTAATATAATCTATAATATTACCTTCCATTGCTAAAAATTTCAAATAACATGATTTGTTTTTTCTGTTGTTCATACTATCCACTAGCATAATCGAAGTAATCATTGTTTTCAAGCTCGTGAAAGTCTGACGACGGCCGAACTTGTCACTCAGTGTGCGAACGTCTTTGTTGCAGGTGCACGAGCTCATCATCCGGCCGATCGGGGAGACAATGGTGTAAGCAGACGGCACGTCTGGCCCCACATGTACATAAACCCACACGTTTTTTATTGTATCTTACAGTAGACAAATAAACTATGTTTTCTACACTTTACACTGCACACTGTCTTCTGTTTCCGCCAGTCTCGGCTTTTTAACAAATTATCAACTCTGGGCACAGCCTCTACGTCAGCCGTGGCGAGAACGTGACTCGCGAGACATTGTGGCTCGCAGTGATAGCTGTGCATTTGGCTTGCTTCTAACCGCCGCCAACCCCGACCCTCTCACTCACTGGAGTCAAACTCCGTTCCATTTGTATTTGTCTCTGACCTGCGAGTGGCATATGTCTCTCTCGAAACCATGTACGAAAGTTTCAAGTAGGATGGGAGGACGCATTTTTTGCTGTCAATATGATGAGAATATTAAATGTATGATTTGTTCACAAGTATTACGAGGAAAACGGTAGTATAACATAAAACGGCATTATACTACATGTTACTGATGAAACATTAAAAGGTTAAGTGTTGTTGTTATTATCATCATCATCATCATCATCATCATCATCATCATCATCTCTGTACGTCTACCCTTTTTCAGCAGATGTACGAACAATGCGGTTAGCTCTTCAATTTTAACTCACTGATTTACTATGTGATGTCAAATGAAAGCTAGATGTAAGGACTTGACAAATGTTGAACTTTCAAGTCTTTGCCAAAAAATAAATATCCGAAGCTTCGTTCTTTCGCTTGCTCTGTTGAAGCCATGTTCGCTACAACTTACGTTTGTGAAAAATTATTTTCAACAATTAAAACAGTAAAAACCAAATTTAGATCACGACTGACAGACAAATACCTTCGTGATCAACTACGACTGGCAGTAAGTGACATAATTCCTGATTTCGAAACTTTGTCGCAGAGACATTCTGAAGACAGTTAATTTTAGGTTGTGATATTGTTCATTTATTGTTCATTTCTTTCTTCGTTTCACGTACTAAACATTAGTTTGTAACCTTATACTGTATAAAATTATATTTAAGTGCTTGACGTAAGGAAAATGAAAATCCGTTAATAAGTCAGACAGTTGCTTCACTTCCCCTTCGGGTGTCCGCCTGCCTCCATAGGTGCTATGCACGTTGCAGGTTACACAGTGGTTCGGCGCACGATTACATTTTCGCCACCGCTGCTCTACGTCATCAAGCCCTTCTTCTTCTCCCTCTTCTTCTTCTTCCTCTTACTTTCAATTCTTCCTAATACGTTTTTTACAAAATAATTGTACAGCAGACGTGTCCATGCAACACGCCACTATTACTCTAAAAGAAGGGAAAGAAGCCCAAAGTTTTTTTCTCCCTCTCTTTTCCCCTGTCTACTATCCCTCTCCACTCTTCACTTCCCTGTGCTGTCCTATATGCCTCTCTCTCCCTTTATTTAAGATTTTCTTTTACCTGCTAGTTGTGTCTATCTCCCTCTCTCAGTCTCTCTCCCTCTCTCAGCCACCGACTTAGCTCAGTTGGCTAAGGCGTTTGCCTGCTGATCTGGAGCTGCGTTCGGGGGTGAGTTCGATTCCCTCTTGGACTTATTACTTGGTTGGGTTTTCTCCGAGGTTTTCCTCAACCGTGAGGTGAATGTGAGGTAATCTATGGCGAATCCTCGGCCTCATCTCGCCATCACCGAACCAATCAATGCTAAATAACGAATATTTGATACAACGTCGTTAGAAAACCAACTAAAAATCTCTCCCTGTTCCCCCTTCTCTCTCTCTCTCTCTGTATACCTGCGTCGAACTCTACTTAATTTTTGTGCGAGATCGTGCGTATTTGCTTGTTTTCCGCACGGAACCAATACGCGGTAAGTGTGAAATACCACATTCAGTATTCCCAACCTAACACACATAACAATTTCCCTCTTCTTACAGCTTAAGCGCCACATTCATTTTACTGCTTTAGGCTTTTAACATATTATTTTTAGAGACGTTTAACATAGTAATAATTATAAATTGGAAACTTACCACTGCAATTTCACCTAAATTGCACTGTTAATTATTGTTTTTAAATATTTACAAAAATTAAGTAAAGTCTACTATTCCACGAAACTTATTGCATTCCTGATACAAGTAACATTAAGGAAGCCGTGAAAAAATCAACAAGATTCCAGATGCCAATGTTATTACTGCAATATGTTATATAAATAATATTGTTAAAATATTAAAATGAAAAATAAATCATTACATAACCTTACCGTTTGTTTTAAGTTCACATTTATAGACTGGGGGGAAAAAAAGACAGACGTATATCACGGCCTGCTGGAGTATAGTAAACACAGAAAACATTTTATAGCAACAATGTTGAAGAAAGATATTTTGGTTTTCCGAAGTTGCCGTCATTAAACAGAAACCAAGATGGAGATTTCATTGCAACTAATTAGAAATTCGTCTTTCAACTACGTTTCGCTTTTTCAATCTTTTTCTCGAACATGAAAACGTCAACATACCGCTCTAGTAACGCATATTACTATTTTTGCATTCGTATGGCTATAACTAAGCGGTATCGCGCGCGAGCAAGTATCACTCTCATTCTTCATAGGCTGAGACTCGTGGGTTAACGAACTGAGCTAATCCGGTAGCCCAAGAAATTTTCCAGAGACTAAAATTTTACGTTAAAGTAAAAATACAATCAAAAAAAAATGTACATAATAAGGAGAATACTACATTAAAAGAAGGAACGACGTCATTTCATTATTGCCATTAACAACATGCGAATAACAAACAAGTCCACACCTGTGAAGTAACTGTTAGCGAGTCTAGCCGCGAAACCAGGTGGCCCGGGTTCGATTCCCGGTCGGGCAAGTTACCTGGTTGAGGTTTTTCCGGGATTTTCCATCAACCCACATGAGCAAATGCTGGGTAACTTTCGGTGCTGGGCCCCGGACTCATTTCTCTGGCATTATCACCTTCATCTCATTTAGATGCTAAATAACCAAAGATGTTGATAAAGCGTCGTAAAATAACCTACTAAAATAAAAAATAATAAAAATAACAAACAAAATCGAAGAATGCTAACCTAAATAATTTTATGGGATTTGTACTCTAACTGCATAATGCTGACAGCATTGCTTTATGGCTTGGCACTTAATTTGGAACTTACAAACTGTGTGTATTGTCAGGTTGTAGGAAATGAATTATTTTCCATACCATACACTGGAATAGACTTGAGCTTAAAAAATATTTAAACCACATAACACGCAATGAACATATTCTTAAAGTTTACTATTTTCCTCCATTTGTTAAATATTTTATATTATGTTAAGGCACAAATAGAGACATTCGACAATCCATGCAGCATTTCAACAAATTCGACACCAAAGTTTTATAGTTTTCTTCTTTTGTGTTTCTGAGAAAACCATACACAACCCTTGTAATGATTGCCAAGCTGCTAATTCAACCGTTTGTAAATTTTTAACCAAACATTTCGTCCTCCATGAGTTTTCTGATTTGAAGTCCAATAAAAATCCCTTGTTTCAATTTCGTGCGTGTTAACTGTGAAAATTTGCCTTGTAAATATGCAAATCCACTACCGTCCTTGTAGAGTGCCTTAACAAAATTTATCAGCCCAAGTTTTATCTGTAAGAAAGGAAGAATAATCTTATCAGGCTGAACCAATGTTGTTTCTTTCACATTACTTTGCCCCGGAACATATTCCTGCCGCTTGTCCCACTGTTGTACCACATAATGTTTTTCTGTAGCACGGCTGTACCACAAACACAAAAAAACATATATCTATATATATATAATTTGAACTGGTAATGAAAATTACGGGAAAACGGCTGAACGGATTTTAATAAATGACTCCTCATTTTGAAGCTTGGAACCCAACGTTTTTCAGAAAAATAGTAGTTTTCAGTGAAATGTCAATTTTCCTACATCATTTCCCTATTTTATAAAATCCATCTGTCGTCAGTTTTGAGAAATATGGCTTTTCAGAATAAAACAAAACACGCACTACAATAAACAATATTACACGAAGCCCATCTGCAGGATTGCTGACATATTTAAAGTTCAGATGGCGTATAAAAATAATTTACAGGTCTGATTCTCTGGTCTGTAGTTTTCCGAGTACAGCTGTCTATTGGATATTAAGAACTACAACACTTAAGACTGTTTGATGACATTATTAACATTAAAAATGAAATATTATAATTAATGCCTCTAATTACACACAATTCTATATTGGGGTTTTATATAAGTAGACGCAGAGAAAGAATATTTTAAATTAGATCTTTATTTCTATAATTTACTGAGTAACAGCTATATATATTGTTACTGAAAACTATAAAACTTACGTAAGGTAACAATATTGTTATTAAAAATGAAATATTTTTATAGTTATTAGTCAAGTGATGTGAGTTTTTTCATATAATTAACGGCAGTGTGATGTAGAAATTTATATGTGTGATTCTCTAATTTTCCTGGGTAGTAATGAATCGTGCTTCCTATTTTAGCTGCGTCTTAAAACTAAATCAAAATTAATTTCATATTTCTTTGGTTTAATAGAACCTGAAATTTTCTTAACTCTCACCTATAATCCGCAATGACCTGAAATAGCTACTGCATTACTCCCACATGAAAAATTCCCTGATCGTCCTAACATTGTTACTTGCGTTTTCACATTGCAACTCAAGAACTGAATATGGATAGGTTCAATGAAATGTATTTGTCATAAAAAGCATTCAGAGGGAGTATGTTTCACTATTATGAAAGCAAATAACGTTCAAAATGTCTGCTATTCTTCATTGGAAATAAATCTGAAAAATTTTAATTTGAACTTCTAATGAACTTACTTTGCAGCATTTGCTGCACAAGCCACTAGTATACTGTATATATATATATATATTTTTTTTTTTTTGAGAAGCCCCCCCTTGTAAACCGAGCAGAAAACCAATTACTTTGACACCACATATCTTCCAACAATGAGCCTCATATTTTAAAACACGCACAATCTTAGTCATACTTTCATAACTTTTTAAAGACCTACAGAATGGAAAACAGGAACAGATGGAAATGCATTACAATTATGAAGTAACGATGTTTTTAAGCTAAACTTAGACGAATCTATAAACAATCGCCAGTCATCTTGATTACGCTCACCCCCTAGTTCACTCATTAAATCATTAACATATTCTCACATAAGTTACAATACGTTTTATGCAGGAAATAATATTACTTTGTGCGAGATCGTGCGTATTTGCTTACTTTCCGCACAAAACCAATAAGCGGGAGTGTGAAATACCACATTCAGTATTCCCAACGTAACAAACATAACAATTTCCCTATTCTTACCGCTTAAGCGTCATATTCATTTTACTGCTTTAGGCTTTTAACATATTATTTTTAAAGACGTTCAATATAGTAATAATTATAAATTGGAAACTTACCACTGCAATTTCACCTAAAATTCACTGTTAATTACTGTTTTTAAATATTTGCAAAAATAAAGTAAACTCTACAATCACAGTTTCCAGTGCATCGACTTCTTGCCAGACGGAAGGTTTATCAAATGCTGCCATCTATTGTGCTAATGCTTCAACTTCGACGGAAACTGGAAAATCAATATTCATGCAAAAAAGTTTCACAATAGAAAAAAATGGTGGTGGTGCTCCAGTGACTCTGAATAACTGCACAAATGTGACAATTAATTTTAATGTGCAGAAATAAATAATTTTCTTAAAGTATTAAAATGAAAAATAAATCATTACATAACCTTACCGTTTGTTTTAAGTTCGCATTTATAGACTGGGGGGGGGGGGGAAGACAGACGTATATCACGGCCTGCTGGAGTATAGTAAACACAGAAAACATTTTATAGGAACAATGTTGAAGATAGATATATTTGTTTTCCAAAGTTGCCTTCATTGAACAGAAACCAAGATGGAGATTTCATTGCAATTAATTAGAAATTCCACTTTCAGGTATGTAATAAACGATCTTCGCACAAAATAATGTACGATACACGAGCGGTATGTTTGTTTTCATGTTCGAGGAAAAGTTTGAAAAAGCGAAACGTAGTTGAGTTTAATTTCCGTCAACATACCGCTCTTGTAACGCATATTACTATTACAGCCCCATTAGAAGTACCAGACCTGTCTCTACCTGAGTTTATCTCTTTGCTGTGTCTACTTCTAGTAAAAAAGACAGATTTATTATCCTGATAACTGATGAAGACTTGGTTAGATGGTACTGTGTAACAATCAACACATTTTCATCTTTACATCTTGTAAGTATGTAAGTAATCGTGTGTGACAGGGGTAGCCAAGCGAACTCGTTTTCTATGTAGGATATCTAAAATATCGCTGGCTCAATATTACAAGGTTCTATGTCTATATCAGAAATATTACTGCATACATCCTTGTAACATTTAGCCAGCGATATGTAAAAATTGTGACGTAATGTGACATTTTAAGCACTGTTTTCACAATCTTCGCGTGAAAATGGATTAAAAACTATTAATTTTACGGAGATAAATTTCATGTTGGGTAGTGTAATTATTATAAAACGCAGCAATAAGATATTATTATGTTTCCTTGTAATGACGTTCAAAAACAAACTGCTATCTGTCACGGCATACTAAATACTATTGTCAACTACTCAGAGCGGAAATACGAAACAACAATACTTAACCTTAAAAGTAAGATAAACTGAAATGTTACATTAACAGAATAGCCTAAA